>NW_020173671.1:1062109-1076798 GCF_003031525.2 Neophocaena asiaeorientalis asiaeorientalis | reverse complement strand
GGAGCCACTTCCGGGTCGATGGCCGGACGTGGGGGGGTGGGCGGCCGTTGACCCGGTGACCGCGGCGCCGCCGGCGGCTGGAGGTGCCGTGCGGCTCGCTCCCGCCTCCCTTCGGGGGACATGGCGCCGCGCCCGCCCCGCGCCCCGCCGCGCCCTCCATCCGCCCGGGTCTGACGGAGCCGGGCAGCCATGAGCGCCAACCCCCAGTGGGACACCGGCAGGGCGCTGGGGGTGGCCAGGTTCTTCCATCTGGTGTGCGGGGTCCGGGATGCCTGCGTGACCCCGTTCCTGACCCTCTACCTGCGGCAGCTGGGCTTGGCCGCGCCCTGGGTGGGCATCCTCATGGGAACCAAGCACCTGATCGCAGCCTTCTGGGCTCCCTTCTGTGCCTTCCTGGCCAAAAGCTACCAGAAGCGGAGGGTGCTTCTGATAGGCTCGCTGCTCGGCTCGGTGGGAGCCAGCCTGTTGATGGTCCTGGTGCCGCCCTTGGACAGAGACCCAGGGTACCGCTCGTGTAACGGAAGCCACAGTGTGACCGCCACGGTCCCACCACCGGCGGTCGCACTCGCCGTGAACGTCACCTCCGCCCCCGAGCCAGCTCCGAACTACCCAGCGCCCAGCCTCCCAGCCGAGAGGAGTACTGGGGTCGGCCCAGGCGATGGCTTCAGAGAAGGGCCTGGCGAAAGTGGCCAAGAACCTTTCAGTCGTCTGCCCAGCTCCTTTGTGGGCTCCATCCAAGGAACCAGGACCACATCCCGAGTTCTCCTCCATCCTATTACTTCAAGAGTGAAAGATACTCCCCAGGAAGGTGCTTTTAGGGTGGTCAGTCCTGCCCATCCTTTGCTTGCTGGGGGTACGGCGTTGGCAAGTCCGGCCAACCAGTCGGCAGCCAGGGGGATGGCGGGGGCCCTCGACCTCTCCTTGGAAGGGTTGCGGTGGACTTTCATCCTCTCCCTGGGCTCCATGGTGGTCTGGGAGCTGCTGACTTCCCCTCTGGAGCAGGTGGCCGATGACAGCCTTTATGAATACCTGGATTTTGTGGACGCCACTGACCGCTACAGAAGCCTGTGGATCTGGAGGCTACTGGGCATGTCGGCAGGCGTGTGTGGCATCTCAGCCTTGGTGGGGCAGCTGGACTGCTTCCTGATGACAAATGGCCCCCGGGGTGTAGTGCACTTCTACGGCTACTCACTGGTCAGCACCCTGGCTTTACTGGTGGGCATTGCCTTTCCCGTCCCCGTCTGCAGGCGGTGGGAGCCCAGCTGCAAAATGGTCAAAGCCCTGTCTCTCGTAGGCGGTGACCCCCGCCTCATCACCCTCGCCCTCACTGTCTTCTTGATAGGAACCGCCACCAGCACCGTGCAGAACTTCCTGTTCTGGCACATGAAAGACCACGAGAGCACCGAACTGGTCATGGGCTTCTCAGTGGCCCTGGGCTTGCTGGGGGAAATTCTACTTCATCCTCTCAAAACTCGGTTGCTTAGGAAGCTGTCCAGGGTGGGCACGGTGGGGCTAGGGCTGGGCTGCCTGGCGGGGCAGCTTCTGTATTTCTCTTTCCTCTGGAGCTGGTGGTCTGTCCTCCCCGCTCAGCTCTTGAGCGCCGTCAGCCACGGGGCTCTGTGGTGGGCAGTCGGGGCCTCCATAGAGCATCTGGCCACTCCCGGAACAGAGAGACCTCTGAGTGCCGTGTTCCGAGGCCACTTTTACGGGGTCGGGGCCAGCCTGGGCAGCTTCGTGGGGGGCTTCGTGGTGATGCACTTCAGCTTAGCTGTGCTCTACCAGTCCTGCTGTGTGGTCCTGTTGCTCTGGCTGGCCTTGTTCCTGTCCATCCAGTCCAGACTGCCCCAGGAGCGGACAATCAACCACTCTAAGCTGCTGGCCGTGGAGGCCAGTGACACGAGTGATTCTGAGCAGGGGACCGAACGGGACTGGCTTGTGAAGGCCATGAGAGACGAGCACTCAGACTGGAGGGGCTGAGAGACAGTCAGGATGCGCTGATCTGGGGAGGAGCCAAAGGGATGGACAGCACTTAGCCTGCTGGGGACAAACCCCACGAGTCCTGCCAGGAGTGCAGGGAGCCTGGGGAGACAAAAGCATGTCTGTGCCAAAGCCCCACGGGAGCATCTCATCGCATGATTTTCTTTACTTTTGTAGTAAAAGGAGATTTAACTTTTGGCTGTTCAGTCTTTTTAAAATAATGGAGCAAGAATACATTTGCTAAAAAACAAAACATTTCCCTTTGTGGTCACTCTTTTTTGGCGTATGCGGTTTGCAAGAGCTTTGCACGGTGCTGTTGATTTCAGCCACGGCTGAACTGCTCAGGTGAAACTGACAGGGCTGGGAAGGCGATGGAACTGCAGGACTCAGTCGGCGGAGGGGCAGCAGGCTTCGATGAGTCGTGTACATTCCTGTGGATCTTAAGGCTTGAGCCCGAGCCTATAAAAGCCATGCCGTGGGCAGGTAAGGATGGTCATGAGAACCGAAACTCTTCTCTCTGTCTCTCTCTCTCTCCACTGATATACAGGTGCCCACACTCACACCCAGGGACTTAAGTCTCCAATAAGAGAAAATGATGGGAAGTGTAATGTGTGTTTGGAGAGATAGGGGGTGGAGGTGAATAGGTTTTCTTTCTTACTCTCAGATGTGCGCGTCACCAAAATGGGATCCTTGGACTCGTCTTCCATGCTTAGATGAGGGCAAGAGCCATTTCACGTCCTCTGGACTCCCATTTTGCAGGCTCCACCTCTCAAGAGCGCATGGAGACTTTCTGCATCTGCTCCGTGAGGGTGCGGTAGCCTCCTTAGGGCTGGGATGCTAGTGCCTGTGCCATTGGACCTCCCACAACAAACCTATGAATAAATCAAAGCTGTTCACTGCATTTTACAAGCAAGAAAACAGAGTCATAGGAAAGTCACACATTGGGTCACTGTCGGAAACACCTCCAGAGCCCTGATCTCCTTCCCGCAAATCTGGTGCATTTTCCGCTATGCCAGCAGTTCCCAAGGCTGGATTCAGACACCAGCCACAAATTCGGGGGTCCCCAGGGCTACCCTCACTTCTGACCAACTGGCTACAAATTTGGGGTTCCCACTTTCCCTCTCAGGTTCAATAATTCACTAGAATGACTCACAGGACCTATGAAAGTGCTACACAAATGATTACAGTTTTATTATAGCCAAAAGAAGAGACACACAGAGTGAGGCCTGGAGGGTCCCAAACGTGAAGCGGCCATGCCCTCTCTCCACGGAGTCAGAATCCACCACCTCTGAGCCACGGATGTGTGCAAATACACGGAGCATCGCCATCCCGGGAGACTCTGGCATCCGTGGTCTCCATTACATCAGCATATGGTTCATTGAGTCATTGGTCTGAGACTCAATCTTCAGCCCCTGTCCCCTTCAGTCCCAACAGAAGTCAGGCCGTTGTCACATGGCGCAAAGCCCCAAACTTCTACTTAATCACGTGGTTGGTCTTTCTGGTACCGCAGTCCCCTCCCCAGTTACCTCATTAGCATTAGGGTCCCTCACTAGTTACTTCATTAACATAAACCAGGGGCCCTCCCGGAGTCATGCATTAGCATAAACACAGGTGTGGTCCAGAGAGACCCACCAAAAATAACAAAGACACTCTTATAAGTCAGGAAATTCCAAGGATTTAGAGGCTGCCTTCCAGGAACCAAGGGACAAGGGGCAGCCAGCAGGCCCAACAGAAAACACATACACAGAACAAGACAAGCTGAATGTCAAGTGAGAAGTTCAAACAGTGTTTCAGGAAGTGTGGGGCAGGCGTGATGGTTGAATGCTGGGCGAAAAGCTCATGGAGATGATGAAATAGGCCTGCATATTGAAGGAAGGATCGGGTCACAAAGACTTAGACCTCGGTGGTGTGACTTTTCCGCTAGTAACCAGCCACTAGATCAGTTCAGCGTCGTAAAGTTAAAAGCAAATGAAATCCTTAGCTCACAGCCTCGTGGCTATCAGAGATACTGAGTTCTAACACATCTTAGTTCCGGCTAAGAGGAAAGTAAATATTGGATGAGCCATTAACCCTTCTGCTCAGCCTTACTTAAACCTTCATTTCCCAGGTGAGTTTGCAGAAAACTTGATCCTAGCAAGGAGGGGGGTGGGGGCATTAAAAAAGAATTCAGTGCCAAACAATTTAAGAAATTATGTAAATGACGTCACCTCTTAGAAACTTACAATACGTATTAGCAATGAAAGATTCTGGAAAGCCCTATAACCAACAAATTTGTTTAACTTTGTTGGCCCTGTAATCCCCCTGACATAACACGTATCACAACCTTCTTCCAGGTACACAAATCAGTATCTTTCAGAGCTAGTGTTCCCTAGAAGAGGCTTGGAAAACACCGATGTTGGTAGTTTTCTGTGTGACCTTTGTGACTCAGGGACACATCTGGGCTCCCACACCCAGACTGGCAAGAATCGAGGGTATCTGTGCTACAAAGCTATCTCATTAAGTCAGAGCATCCACTCATTTTACAGGTGAAGCAGCTAAGGCTCAGAAGGTTAAAACTCAAAACCAGATCTGTTTGAGCCCATCTGCTCAAGCTGTGTGTTGAAACTGGCTCAGATAAGTGGAGAGGCTGTTCTACAAGGGTAGCGGGTGATAACCAGGCAGGGGCATGGCGGGGACAAGACACTAAACTTGCTTGTGGATTTTGTATGAGGAGTTGTGGAAAATAGGCTGGAGACATGGGTTGGAGTCAGATTGTGGACACCCTCAATATCACCCTAAGGGAAAGGGAATTCACACAGGTTCAACCACGCCCACCCGCTCTGCGCCTGACACCTGCACATGTCACGCTCATAATTCTCACCACACAAATGCTCATTTTACAGCAGGGGAAACTGAGGCTCAGAGAGGTTAACCGACTTAGCTGCTCAGGGTCATGACCATTGGATGGTGGAACGTAGCTTGAACCCAGATCTGACCACTGCCAATCTCATGGTCCTTCCTCTGAATATTCACGCTGCTTCACGGAAGTGAAGATTTTACCAGCCAGCTGAGAGGCACTGAAAGTTTAGACTCCCTCTTGCGGGTTGCACTGTGAACAATGGGTCTGGGTTGTGGGAGCTCCATCAGGGCTGGGACGTCTGTTTTGGACAGACCATTGCAATTGCCTGGGCAGGAGGGGGGCTGCATCCCAGAAGCATGTGATGATCTAATGATGTGACAATATATGTGCCACGGATTGAATTGTGTCCCCTCCAAAGTCATATGTTGAAACCCTAACTGCCAGTGTGATGGTATTTGGAGATAGGGCATTTGGGAGGTAACCAGGGTTAAATGAGGTCATAGGGTGGGGCCCTAATCCGATGGGATTGGTGTCTTTATAAGAGGAAAAGGAGACACCTGAGAGCTTTCTCTCCCTCTCCCTCCCTCCCTCCATCTCTCCCTCCCTCTTTCTTTCTCTCTCTCTCTCCCTCTCTCTCCACCAGTGCAAGAAAGGCCACGTGAGGACACATCAAGAAGGCCACTGTCTCCAAGCCAGGAAGAGAGGCCTCACCAGAAACTGAATTCGCCAGCAATTTGACCACGGACTTCTAGCCTCCAGAACTGTGAGAAAATAAATGTCTGTGGTTTAAACCACCCAGCCCATGGTGTTTTATTATGGCAGCCGGAGAAGACTAGTGCAGTATGCAAGGGAGTTTCAGAGATGGAATCAACAATATAGCCCTTGGTTATTGATTGACTAACGATGTGGAGGTTAGGGAAGAAGGAGATATCAAGGATCACAGATGATTTTGCAATTTTGAACCCATGTGATGAGGGAAAAAGTCTGTAGAAATGGCAGAGTCCAGAATGACAGAAAACCAGTGCCTATATCATAAAAATGAAAGACAATACAGAAAAGACATTACTCCTAAGCCTGCTAGGTCCCTTCCACAATGGATGACTGCCACCGAGACCAGGGATATGGGTGTTTGGTGATACTTGTGATGTGGGGCAGAGCAGAAGACATTTCCAAAATCAGAGGGCTTTTCCAGAGCAATGTTCAGGAAACCTGACTCTCTTTTCAAGTCTGGTTGGGGAATAGCTTGGAGACATGAGTTTGGACTGGACTGCAGTTCCTCTGGACCCTGGGAGCCTGTGATCTGTGATGGGAGGGTGATGTGGTGAGGTGCCTTCTGTTACAGAAATGAAGCTTAAGATGTGACCCCTCGGGCAAACCACTTACCCTTCCAAGGTCTCACCTTCCAAGTCTGAAAAACAAGGGCCTTGGCCTCCATGATCTTCCAAATTGTGCCGTTTGACTGGACATGTTCCATTCCTTTGAGCCTCGACCCTTCTCACCCGGCAGAACGGCATGGCGTCCTGGAACCCGAGGGATGTACTGAATGACTGTTTATTTCCTTCTCTGAACCTGGCACTGAGCCCCTGGTCTGCTGTGCAGCGTGGCCACATGGAGCCCCAAGTCCCAGCCCTAGACTGACCCTCTGCCCTCAAAACCAGGGCTCCAGGGGAGTGATGGGATGAACCCGAGGGGCAGTCCCTGGGGGCTGGAATTGCGAGCCTGTGGTTGGGGGTCTGCGGTGGAAGGGGGAGCCCCAGGCAGGCACCTTTGGCGCAGGGAGCTCCCTCCTAGCGGCATCCGAATTCCAGCTCTGCACATGTCAACCATCATAGGCTGCAACCTTGGACTCCTGCATCCCCTCTACCCTGTGCCAGGGATGAAGGCATCCTCTCGGGCCAGAGAGGCCATTTTCTACCTCCACATGGAGTGCGAGGGCCATAAGCTGAGGGCCATGAGCTGGGACCGCGGAGAACAAACCAGGACCGGAAGGGAAGAAGGGAGTCGGCTCGCAATGCAGAAGTGTTCCACCAGGGGGCACCAAACACACGGCGAAACACCCGCCTGGCTTCCTTTGGCAAACATGGGCCCGGGTCCTTCCCAAAGCTCCAGTTCAGGGTGAGGCCAGCTCCCCGAGGACCCTTTAGATCTTGAAGCTGGGAACTACAGGGGGAAAACAACAACAACAACGAGGATCAGGTGCCACTGTTGAGCTGGCTTTGAGTGAGAGATAGGACTCCTCCGGGAGAAGGACTTGGGAGCGGGGATGCTGCAGGGTTTGCAGTGGACGTGGCAGGTAAGAGACACGGGTACCAGCGGCCCTGCCAGCTCAGAGCAGCCGCTGGTATTTCTTCCTGAGGAGACAAGCTACCCTTATGCTGCTTTGGTCTTGGTCAGGGTGGGTGGGAGTCCCTGTAAGTGTGAAAGAAACAGGACAAATGGCTGCATGTACCACTTGAAGGTCCCAGGGCTGATGGGGGCCATATGGGGTCAGAGCCTGGATAGGAATAGTATCACCTCCTGCTTCTCAGCCCCCATCCCTCCAACCCTGGCTGCCCCTCGAGTCTCACCTGTTTATATTTGGGTGCCTGCAGTGAGGGCCTCACCAGCGTTTACCAATTATTCTGTTTTCACCAGCCTTCACCCCCTACCGATGGAAAAAGATGGGAGGATTTGTCACCTTTGGGAAAATCCTGAGACCCTCTGATACCGCCATGATACGACCTCTTCCTTTCTCTCCGGAAGCAGATGGCATCGACAGACTGCCGCTTTCTATTGTTCTTCACAAGGTATATTAAAACCTGTGTGCCCTTTTCCCAGAAAAGAGACTAGACTTCCAGTAAGGAGAGAATCTTTTTTTTTTTAATTAATTAATTTAGTTAGTTAGTTAGTTTTGGCTGTGTTGAGTCTTCATTGCTGTGCGCGGGCTTTCTCTAGTTAGGGCGAGCGGGGGCTACTCTTTGTTGCGGTGCATGGGCTTCTCATTGCCGTGGCTTCTCTAGTTGTGGAGCACGGGCTCTAGGCTCGCAGGCTTCAGTAGTTATGGCACGTGGGCTCAGTAGTTGTGGCTCGCGGGCTCTAGAGCGCAGGCTCAGTAGTTGTGGCATGCGGGCTTAGTTGCTCCGTGGCATGTGGGATTTTCCCGGACCAGGGCTCGAACCCGTGTCCGTCCCCTGTATTGGCAGGTGGATTATTAACCACTGCGCCACCAGGGAAGTCCCAGGAGAGAATCTTTTGCTTGGAGGTTGTAGAGGCTTTCAAGGTTTCCATTGGAGAATAGTGAAATGCTTGCCCTCCATGGGGTGAATTAGGTGAGAGAACTATGGTTGGGTGGTGTCACTACTGAACCTGCCATAAATAGTGGCCACGGAGGACCACCATTTCTAAGGAAAGTTGTGAGAGGGATCTGAATGCTTCCCCCCTCACAACAGCTGCCACCATGCCAGTTGTGGGCAGCAAACCTACCTGGCTGTGTCTGTCCCAGGGGCTGGTGAGCCAGACCAGCTCGGGAGCTCAGGACATTTAAAGAAACACTGTCTTCCACAGAGGGGGTAATATATGAATATGCTTGGCATTTTCTTGGATAGAGACTAAAGAAGCATTTAGAAAACAAAACCATTTTTTAAAATGAACTCTTCTGTATTACTTGGTGCCCAGAAATCTTTGCCTTACTACAATCAAAGGAATCTAAGCAAGGTGACCTGGGAGAGGAGAGAAGAAATACCGGGTACCATTACTACATCCAAACTGGGGCCCACCACCAGCATCATGACGTCCACCAATGGAAACATGATGGGGTTTACAGGTGGAGGACAAAGTTTGCAAACAGGCACGTGTAGCATCAAAGCATACAATCAACAGAGCAAAAGGCAACCTATGGAATGGGAGAGAATATTTGCAAATCCTACATCAGACAAGGGGTTAAGATCCAGTATAAAGAACGAACTCCTACAACTTAACAACAAAAAACAAACAACCCAATTATAAATATAGGCAAAGGACTTGCATAGACATTTCTCCTAAGAGTATATACAAATGGCCAACAAACACATGAAAAGATGCTCCACGTCTATAATCATTAGGGAAATGCAAACCGAAACCATGATGAGATACCTATTGTGGATGGCTGCTATCAAAAAAACAAAAGACCAGAAACAAAAAACCCAGAAAATAACAGGTGTTGACAAAGATATGGAGAAATCGGAACCCTTGTACACTGTTAGAGGAAACGAAAAATACTGCCTGTTTCTGAACATACGTCTCATGAGGAAGCCTGTAACTTAGCTGCACCTGCACCAGCACAGAAGGATGACTGCCTCACCTTTTTCTTAGTTCCAATCCCCTTTCCCCACGCTCCCCACACCTCAGACCACCCTGCTTCTTTATCCCATAAATACCTCGAGGCCCTTACCTTCAAGGAGGTGGAGCTTAGATCAGTTCTTCCGTCTCCGGCCTCGTGAATAAACCCTTTCTCTGGTGCAAACCTCAGCGTCTCAGCGTTTGGCTCGCTGTACGTCGGGCAAACAAACCTGGCTTGGTGACAACATGAGGTACCTACAGTGGTCAAACTCATACAGACCGAAAGTAGAACGGTTGTTACCAGGGCTGGGGGCAGGGGGAAATGGGAGGTGGTGTTTTGGGTTTTAGTTGGTGGGTATAGGGTTTTAGGGTTTTAGTTTTCCAAGATGAAGGAGTCTGGAGGTTGGTTGCACAACCACGTGAATGGATTTAACGCTACTGAATTGTATTCTTACAGATGTTTGAGATGGTCAATTTTATGTTTCACCACAATTAAAAAAATTTTTTTTTAAAAAGAGGCAGGCCGGGGCTGCCCTGGTGGCTCAGTGGTTAAGAATTCCCCTGTCAATGCAGAGGACACGGGTTCGAGCCCTGGTCCGGGAAGATCCCACATGCCGCGGAGCAACTAAGTCCGTGCGCCACAACTACTGAGCCTGCGCTCTAGAGCCCGCGAGCCACAGCTACTGAAGGCCTTGCACCTAGAGCCCGTGCTCTGCAACGGGAGAAGCCACCGCAATGAGAAGCCCGCGCACCGCAATGAAGAGTACCCCTGCTCAGCGCAACTAGAGAAAGCCCGCGCGCAGCGACGAAGACCCTACGCAGCCAAAAATAAATAAATTAAATAAATAAAAATAAAAAAAGAGGCAGGTCTAATGGAGGAAGGCTCTGTCTCTTCCTGAGTTTAGCTCTTGGTGCTGAGGGTTCTAGGGTAGGGAGTAGGGGTCCCAGCTCTGCACCTTTAGCGCTAAGAGAGCTTGAGGTTCCCCTGGGGGTGGGGTGGATATTGCCTCCTTCCTTCAGCAAAGAAGCTGCTACTTTGTTCTCCAGCTACCAAAAGACTTAGCAAGGCCCAAGCAATTGTAGGGCCAGGAGAGCCATTCTTCTCCACGCTGTGAGCACTTTGAACTGTTTGGGAAATGAAAGGATTTCAGGGGACTCACAGCCCGGCTACACTTATCTCCAGGGCTGTGAGCCAGGATCATGCCTTGCATTTTCAAAAGTATTTTCCTTCCAAGATATTCAAGTTGTCGTCTGTGACCTTTGGTTCCAACTATAATTTTAGCCAAGGTTAAATCAAAGCGTTCGAAGCTCACAGCTCATATTTCCACAATATACTTTGTAAAGTGTTCTGTCTGGTGTCCTGTCTTTTTTCTTTTCTCAAAAAATTTTTATTTTATATTGGACTATAGTTGATTTACAATGTTGTGTTAGTTTCAGATGTACAGCAAAGTGATTCAGTTACATGTACACATATATCTATTCTTTTTCAGATCCTTTTCCCATATAGGTTATTACAGAGTATTGAATAGAGTTCCCTGTGCTACACAGCAGGTCCTTGTTGCTTATCTATTTCATAATAATGTGTATATGTTAATCCCAACCTCTTAATTAATCCCTTCCCTGCCACCTCTCCCGTTTGGTAACCAGAAGTTTGTTTTCTGAGTCTGTGAGTTTGTTTCTGATTTGTAAATAAGTTCATTTGTGTCCTTTTTTTTAAGATTCCACATATATTCCACATATAAGTGATAGGGTATGATATTTGTCTTTCTCTGTCTGACTGGCTTCACTTAGTATGATAATCTCTAGCTCCATCCATGTTGCAGCAAGTGACATGATTTCATTCCTTTTCATGGCTGAGTAATACTCCATTGTATATATGTACCACAACTTCTTTATCTGTTCCTCTGTTGATGGACATTTAGGTTGCTTTCATGTCTTGGCTATTGTAAATAGTGCTACAATGAACATTGGGGTGCATGTATCTTTTTGAATTATGGTTTTCTGTGGATATATCCCCAGGAGTGGGATTGCTAGATCATACAGTAGCTCTATTTTTAGTTTTTTAAGGAACCTCCATACTGTTCTCCATAGTGGCTGTATCAATTTACATTCCCACCAACAGTGTAGGAGAGTCCCCTTTTCTCCACACCCTCTCCAGCATTTATTGTTTGTAGACTTTTTGATGATAGCCATCCTGACCGGTGTGAAGTGATACCACATTGTAGTTTTGATTTGCATTTCCCTAATAATCCTGTCTTTTTTCTTCTTGTTCTGTAGGAATGTCTTCTACATTCTAGATATTCATCCTTTGTTGATTTTCATGCAGAAAATATCTCTGTTCAGTCTGTCACCATCTTTTAACTTTGGTGTCCTTTTTTGAACAGGAAGCTTTGATTTGTGATGTAATCAAACTTAAAAATTTTTCCCCTTACAATTTGAGGATCGTATTTAAGTATCTACTACCCCTGACTACCAGGTTACAAAGATATGTCTTACATTTTTCAATATTAGATCCACAGTTTTAGTCTCTCACATTAAGGTCTTTAATCCATTTGGGGTTTCCTTCACATATGCTTAAGATAGGCACCCACCTTTATATTTCTCCATCTAGCCAATTGTTAAAATACCATATATTAAACAGCCCACCTTTTCCTCCACTGATTTATGGTACTGCCTCTGTATACCTAGACCTGCCTTTGAGTTCTCTGTTTAGTTTCTTTAATCTATTTATTCCTGCACAATGTCACACTGTTTTTAGCACTTGGCTTTGTAATATGTCTCAGTATTCAGTGTGTCCTTCCTCTTTGCTCTTCTTTTTCAAGTTTCATTTCCCCTTATAAATTTGGAGTTCGTTTGCACCATCTCCGCCCAAAGTCTGGAATTTTTATTGGAATTACATTGAATTTGTACATTAATTTGGAGGAATTTGGCGTCTTTACAATTGCTAAGTCACATTATCCATGAATATGGTATATCTCTCCGTTTGTTCAGGTCTTTTTTATATCCTTTAATAAAGTTTTAAATTTTACTTCAAAAAGATCTTATGTAGTTTTCATTATATAAGATCATAAATACTTGATAGTTTCCGATACTATTGTGAAAGGTAATTTTACTTTCTCTTATATTTTCAATTGGTATTGACTACTGCTGTCAAAACAAACCCTATTGGTTATTGTATGCGGGGCACCATCTCCAGTTATCTTGCTGAACCCTCTTTTTAGTTCTCTGTCTCTTGACTCCGTTGGGTTTGCTATGTAAAAGAGCGTGTCATCTGCAACTAATATCAGTTTTGTCTTTACCCTGTTGACACTTGAACATTTTGTTGTCAGTGGTGATGGTGGTGATGAGGTTCATTGTCTTGGTTAGTGAGGCCTTCTAATGCCATACTAATAGTTATGGTTAAATAACCATATTTGTTTTGTTCCAGACCTTGAAAAGAATGTATCTAAAGGTTTAAGTATGATGTTTGCTGAAGGTTTTATTAAGTTAAAGAAACTCCCTTTTTTCCCTAGTTTTCTAACATTTCATCATAAACTATGTCAAGAATTTCCTGCATGTATGGAGAAGATGAGGTGATTTTTCTTCTCTACTCCATTTGTGTGATGAATTTTACATCAATATATCAATACTTTGGGTTTTTAACTAACCATGAAATCTTAGCTAACCCCTATCTGATCCTGATAAGTTATGTTTTTTAAAAACACACCATTGGATTTGACTGCCCAATATTTAATTGATTCGTTAATTAATTAATTTTGCATTAATGTTCACTTTGTTTTCTTTCACTTTCCTTAATCAGTTTTGTCATTATGGTTATACTAGCCTCTAAAATAAGTAAAGCAGCTCTCCCTCTCTCTTATGTTTTCTATTGTATGGAACAACTTGTATAAGACAAACCTCAATAAATGGTAAAAACTGGTTGTGCTTGAAGGTCAGTAGAACAGGGGTTTTTCTGTACATCCAAGTGTATATACACTTAGTTTTCTATTTGGTCATATGAAATTTGCATTTTTCTAGAAATTTATCCTTTTTACCCAAGTTTTCAGATGTATTGGTGTATAATTATTGAGGCAGAAACCTCTGCTTGCCTACGCAATATCCATTCTTCTCTCTTCTTCACCCAAATCGTGTTCCTGGCAGCAACTGTGTTCCAGTGACATGTTTAGCTTCCCAGATACCCTTGCAGGTGGGGAAAGCAAAAACTTTCCCAGACACAGGTTCCACCTCCTGCGTAAGCTTCATCCCCTCTTCTTCCCCTTTCCTGAGAGGAGAAACAGCCATCTCGCAGCCGTAAGGCAACAAGCGTGAGCAAGGGAACCCCGCACTCAGCTGAGCACAGTCCTTTTTGCTTAGTTACTCTTCTCTGAAGTTTGCATTTAGTGTTTCTAAAGGACCTGTGTTTGGTCTTGTTAATTTTTTTTTTTTTTTTTTTTTTTTTTTGCGGTACGCGGGCCTCTCACTGTTGTGGCCTCTCCCGTTGCGGGGCACAGGCTCCGGACGCGCAGGCTCAGCGGCCATGGCTCACGGGCTCAGCCGCTCCGCGGCATGTGGGATCTTCCCAGACCGGGGCACGAACCCGTGTCCCCTGCATCGGCAGGCGGACTCTCAACCACTGCGCCACCAGGGCAGCCTGAGGTACTTAAAAAAAAAATGGTTTCAAGGGAGATCAACTTCTAGAACAGTGAAGTGAGGATCTTGGTGAACCACTCTCCCATAAAAATAACAAAAACACTGGCAATACAACTAAAGTCAACCATTTGAGTACTCTAGAAATGTACCAAAGCCACTGACTGAACTGAAAATTATCTATCCAAGAGAAACTACTGAACTTCAACAAGACAGTGGTGTCCAGCCCTCTGTCCCTCCCCAGCTTGGTGGGCCAGTAGCCATGAAAAGTTAGCAGTCTCAAAGCTGATGGAGAAGTCTGATTTCTCTTGGAGTTCTGTTAAAAGCCCATTCCTAGAGCACAGTCAATATTTTTTCCAAGTTAGAAGCTACCCGAAAAATCTCCATTCCCAAGGTGTTATGGCTATTCGATTTGACTCACAGCTGGGGGTGGCGGGGGAGGGAAGGTGGTATTCCTAGGGCATTACCAAAAACAATAGCAATCTTCTAATAATATCTCAGCAGCCTAAGGTTGTGATTTTGGTTGGAACAAACAGAAGCCTGGCCAACAACAGCAGAAGTTTTAAAGTAAGCCCTGGAGAACTAGGAAACCACAGGGAACTTTGAAAAGCTCCACCCTATTCCTAGGGATCTAGAAGGCTGTGCACAGGCACGTGGTTAGGAAAGGCCTTTGGAAAAAGGCTGCAGGCACTCACCTCTGACTGACCTTTAGGCCCTGTGTACTCAGGAAGTGAAAGCTAAGTCTGTTCTGTTAACTGCCTGAAGTTTGAATGTGTGTCTTCAGACACAGATCTCCTTGTCATAGGGTAGAAGACATACAAGCAAGGCATTTAGCGAAATCTTTAGACCGATCATCGGCTTACCGCTAAATTATACTGAACCAGGAGTGAACCCTAGGAAACCAGACTTTAAAATACGAAGTTAAGAAAAGGGGGGGGGGGGGGGGCGAAA
>NW_020173671.1:1045111-1062032 GCF_003031525.2 Neophocaena asiaeorientalis asiaeorientalis | reverse complement strand
GAGAACTCAAGCGCTATACCCTTCAGGGAATACAGAATCTATAGAATTAATTGAGGAAAGTCACTAACAAGCAGCAACTAGAAAAACAATAACAAAAAAAGAACAACAAATCTGGGGAGAAAGAATCTGATTTCAAGTTGTTACAATATATTATTTTAAATATCTAATTTTTGACAAAAATTTACAAGACATGCAAAGAAACAGAAAAATTTGCCACATAATTAAAGTCAACAGCCGGCAGAAAATATCCCTGAGGGGGCACAAATGTTTAATTTAGTAGACAAAGACTTTAAACCAGCTACTACAAATATGTTTAAAGACCTAAAGAATTAAAGTATGACAACAATGTCTCACCACATAGAGACTATCAATAACAACAACGAAAACAGAAATTACAAAAAGGAATCAAATAGAAATTCTGGAGTTAAGAAGCATCGTTACTGAAATGAAAACTTTGCTGAAGGGTCTCAATAGCAAATCTGGGCTGTAAGAGGAAAGAATCAGCAACTTGAAGGTAGGTTAATAGAAATGATCCAATCTAAGGAATAAAAATGAACACAGCCTCAGAGACCTATAGGATATCATTAAGCATACTAACACACGCATAATAGAAGTCCCAGAAGGAGAAGAGAAAAATAAAGAAAAAAAAGAATATTTTTAAACATAATGACTGAAATCTTCCCAAATTTGATGAAAAGAATTAGTTTTGTTGTACTATGTCTAGGTGTGGTTGATTTTTTGGGTTTTGGGTTTTGTTTGTTTTTTGTTTTCTCCTTCTTAGATATGAACTTTTTTCAATTTGAGGTCTCTTCTGGAAATTCTTGGTCATTTTTTTTCTTCAAATATTTCATCCCTCTCCATTTTTTTTCTTCTTTTTTTTTTTTTTACATCTTTATTGGAGTATAATTGCTTTACAATGGTGTGTTAGTTTCTGCTTTATAACAAAGTGAATCAGTTATACATATACATATGTTCCCATATCTCTTCCCTCTTGCGTCTCCCTCCCTCCCACCCTCCCTATCCCACCCCTCTAGGTGGTCACAAAGCACCGAGCTGATCTCCCTGTGCTATGCGGCTGCTTCCCACTAGCTATCTATTTTACGTTTGGTAGTGTTTATAGGTCCATGCCACTCTCTCGCTTTGTCACAGCTTACCCTTCCCCCTCCCCACATTTTTTTCTTCTTATGAAATTTCCATTACTACTTTAGATTTTCTATTTTTTACTTCAATCCTCTGTATCTTAGCTTATTTTCCATATCTTTCTGATGCCTTCTGGGAGAGTTGCTAAAAATGGTCTTCCACCTACTAATTGCTCTTTGTCTATATGCATCTGCTCTTCAATGCATCCATTAAGTACTTCTCTCAGTTTTCGTATCCAGCACGTCCTTTGAATTCGTTCATCCTTTATGCTTGCTTCCAGCTTCATGTTTCTGATATCTTCCCTCCTCTCTCTGAGTATATTTGTTATGTTTATTTTAAATGCTTATTCCTTTAATCCATTCGTTCTCTTTCCCTTGGTACAGGAAAACAGGTTCTTCTGTCTGTTGCCTTTCTTTTATAACAGTTACCCTCCTCAGACATCCCATTATTTTCCCCTCTGAACTCATGTGTCCTTGGAACCACCAATGAACTTGGCCTGGCGGTGTGTACTTGGGCAGTCAGAGAGTCTCTGTGTTGCTGTCTGAAAGCAACCACTCCCCCTTCCCTCTCCCAACCAGGCAATATTCTTTCTCAGTAAATCTTCCAGAACCTCCTCCCCAGACATTGCTCTTTTCCAGGGGCTGCCTCCCTCTTGCAACTCTCTGTCCCTTGAAAGAGGGAACATTTAAGTGTGTCCAGCCTGGGTGCCCCTGTATCTACTCCAAGGCTGCCTCCCCCTCACCTCACTGCTCCGGGCTGGTATCACATTGGCACTGGGTTAATGCTATTTTCTTGCCAAACAGTGGAAATAGGGTGTGCAGTGATCTTCCCAGCAATGTAAAGGAGAGAAATGGCATGGTCCGAGCCCCCCCAACTTTTTTTTTTTTTTGGTATCTGGCCCTCTTCTGCTCTAGGCTACCATTAGAGAGAGAGAGAGAGAAATCCAACCACTTTCTGTTTCCCTAGGGTTTTCTTCTTAGTTTTTATGTTCGGTTCTGGTATCCCTCAACCTCCCTCCCATCTCTGCAGCATCTCAGGACAGGAGCAAAGAACCCCTCCTGGTTTGCAATCTTGTGGGAAACCTGAAGTCAGCCTCATGTGTTGTGGCTGAAAATGAATTTTAATCTCCAAGCCTCCATTCTTTTCTTCTCTGTAATGAGAAGTTTGGAACAAATGATCTCAAGTTGTCCTAGCTCTAAAATTCTGTGATTCCATGCAGTACACGCAGAGGCGGCAGGTAAGAGACATTGAGATATTTTAAGACCACACAGTTTCCAAGGTGATATAGAGACATAATGGGGGGAACACCCGACGAGAGAGAGTTATTAACGAAAATGAATGTCAAGTTAGAGGGTGGAATGTCAGTCAAGTTTCAAGGAATGAGAAGGGGAGGGTATTGACAGAGAAAGAGAAAGGTGTCACAAGAGAAAGGGAAAACCACTGATTGGAAAACGGCTTGGAGGAGAATCAATAAGCGTTGAGAATGACATGCAATTAACGCACCATGGGAGCAGATGCCATCTTTTCTTTCTAATTTATTAGGGAATATTTCTGACTTACCAATAGTACACAGAATAACATAATGAACACTTGTGTGCCCAGTGCCCAATCTAAAATATTACTCACGACCAATGTATAGCAACCTTCTCTCCACCATCACCAAGAGGTAGTAGCCATTATCCTAATTCAGTGTTTATCATTCTCAGTGGTTCTTTATACTTTTACTTCATATATGTATGCAAGGCAATATTTTGTCTTTGAAAAATCAGTTTTCATGTTTGAAGACAGATGTATGATGACTATGTATTGAAATACTTGTTTGAGGTTAAAAAAAAAAAAAAGTGTCAATGCTGAAGAAGTCCCAGGAGAGGGGAATAATAAAATAGATGGAATAACTTGGATCAGAACATGAGAAACTTCTTTCTGCTCATTAGGTCTCTCCAGGGCGATGACACAGTGACTGGCAGAAGCTCCCGTAGCTGGACTGAGAGTGTTGGCCCCCTTCCTGATGGAGAGAGCCACACTCCTAGGACACCAAGAGCAGAAGGAAAGGGATGGTTTCAGCTGCTGCCTAGCAGAGCCGTTCATTTGGATCAGTGGTAGTTCGCTTCTCAGAAACACCAGCGTTGGGAAATCAGACATCAGAACACAGCAGGGAGTCATTTATCATTTCAGAGACAAGCCCAGGAGCAGGCTGAGGTTTGGGGCCAGGCGCCAAGGTCAGAGCTGGCCCGTGACTATTCATTGAGATGAATACAACCAAGGTTCTGCCTCATCCTTTCCCTGTAAGAAGCCCTTGAAACTGCCTCTGAAGGGGCCTGCCATCCCCAGCCTCAGCAGACTGCCGAAAGGGAATAAGAGAGCCATTCTGTGAAAAGATGGCTGGGGTCAGGGAGGCCCTGGCTTTGCACGATCCTACTAGTGACGACCCAACTGGGCCATCTGTGGACAACCCAACCCTGCTGGGTACATCACTCAGCCCTAAACCCTGCTGCAACAAACAGATTAAAAACACACTCCCACTAAGTATAAACGCACTCGACACTAAGTATCATTTGCGTCGACACTAAATATAATTTTGGGGGAAAAAATGTGAGAGGATTTTTGTAAACACACTTTTGAAATTTTTGTCTATAAATAACTCATTTAATTCGCAATTTGCTTTGATTTTTTTCCAAAAATCTGTGCATAATTGGGAATTTTTGAGAAATGAAGAAATCAAATCCACAGATTACTTTCAAATGTGTGAGACATTGTATGAATGCTAACATTAACACTTCATGAAGTGGGAAAACCATGTTTGTATGCATCTAATTAAACATTTATTCTTTACTTTGTGGTTTTCATTCTGTACTCTAGAGCCAACAATCATTTCCAGGCTTCAAACATTGTCGCAAGCTCTTGAAAAGCTCCTAGACCCTGGGCCCTGGGCCCACAGGGCCTGGAGGATAAACAACCCAGTTGGGGAGATTTTATGGGAGGTGCCTGGGTCTGTGGGCCTTGATTGGCTCCTTTGTCCCAACTCCCTACTCCTCCCGACTCATGGTCACTCGTGGTGGTAGTAGGGGCAGCGTCTCAGATGTAGTCACCAGAGTTCATTTCCTATTTTCTCCCCCAATCACCGTAAGACTGGGAACGTTGTTCTGTTCACTGCTGTATCCCCAGCCTAGAATAGGGTCTGGCACATCACAGGTACTCAACACAAGTATTTGTTGAATGCAGCTCATTTCTGGGAAATGGGATTGGATGGTGGATCACTAGGGCTCCGGCTGTATCAATTTTGTTTGAATGATGGACAGTGAGAATATATTCACTCGTTACCCTTCTGATTCAAAAATAACATATTTTCACAACGAGATATCACTTCATACCCATCAGGATAGCTTCTTTCAAAAAACCCCAGAAATAACAGGTATCGGTAAGGATGTGGAGAAATTGTAACTCCTGTGCTCTGCTGGTGGGGATGTCACGTGGTACAGCCGATATGGAAAACAGTGTGATGGTTCCTCAAAACTGAAAATAGAACGACCATACCAATCATTCCAGCAATCCCTCTTCTGGGTATATACCCAAAGGAAATGAAATTAGTACCTCAAAGAGATATCCGTACTCTTATGCTATTTGCAGCATAAACACAGTAGTCAAGATATGGAAACAACCGAAGTGTCCGTCAGCCAACGAATGGGTATAGAAAATGTGGTGTATATGTGAACGACGGAATATTATCCAGCCTTCAAAAAGGAAGGAGATCCTGCCTTTTGCAACAACATGGGTGAACCTCGAGGACACTACACCACATGAAGCAAGCCAGACACCGAAAGATAAAAACAGCATGATCTAACTGATATATGGAACCTAGAACAGCGGGATACAGAGGAGCGGAGAGTGGAATGGTGGTTCGAGCAGTGGGGATCTGAGGGGAGTAGGTTGGTCTAAAGGTACAAAGTTGCAGCTGTGTGGGATGAAGAAGCCTGGAGATCTAGCGTTACAGCATGACGACTACGGTTAATAATACTGTACTGAATGCCGGAAACTTGCTAAGACAGTAGATCTCAGGTGCTCTCACCAGACGCACAAAACATGGTAACTGTGTGAGGTAGCTACGTTAATTAGCTCGACTGTGGTTACCATTTTCACTATGTAGATGTATATCAAATCATCGTGTTGTACTCCCTAAGTATATACGATTCTTACTTGAAAAATAAAATAAATTCGTATATATTTTTCTTTTTTCCAAATAATCAGCTAGTTACCCCAATACCATTTGTTTAATAATACACACCTTCTCCACTGGTTGAATGCCACGTTAGCATACAACGCATCCTTATGTAAACTTGGGTCTATTTCTGGGCTTTCTATTCTGATTCAGTGCAGCCAGGATCACAAACTGTGACACTGTGGGCGCAACAGACCTCGAGGTGTGTGCTTCAACTTGTTTTGGTTTTGGCCGGAGGTGTTTTTTAAGCCTGTGAATTTTAATACCTTTAGGGCAGTGGTCCCTAACCTTTTTGGCACCAGGGACCGGTTTCGTGGAAGACAATTTTTCCACAGACGGCAACGCGAGCAATGGGGAGCGGCAGATGAAGTGTCGCTCACTCGCTCGCCCCTGCTCACCCGCGGCTGCGCAGCCCGGTTCCTAACAGGCCGCGGACCGGTACTAGTCCGTGGCCCAGGGGTTGGGGACCCCTGCTTTAGGGGGTCTAGAGAGTCAGTTCTGTCTTAGACCAAGTTACTCGCCCAAGCTCTTAGGTTATTGAGTTTTTTCTGTCTCGAGTGACACTAGCGACATTGATATTTTATCTTTATAACATATTTCAGTATGGAGCAGTGGACATTCAGTCTTGTTATTCTTCTTTTTCAATATTTAAGTGCTCTAATTCTCCAAATAATTTAGACATTATTTTGTCAGCTTCTGGGGAAAAAAAAATCTCTCTGGGATTTTGATTGCAAGTATGTCAAGTTCCTAAATCCATCTGGACAGAATTTACCTCTTTACAATATTGAGTCATTATTCAGAAGTGTAAGTCTCTACTCAGTTCTTTATATCACTGAGTAAAAATTTTTTAATTTCTTTTTGAAGATCCTGCATACTTCTCGCTAAATTTATTTATTTCTAAGAATTTCTTTTGTTGCTGCCAAGACGGATGGATATCTTCTTCTCATTTTTTTTCAAGATTACAAAAATAACATGTGGTCATTGTACAAAAAGAAATTAAACACTATAGGAATATAAAGAACCATCACGCCACCCCCATGTCATTCTGTCCCCAGAAATATGGTGCTATCCTTCTAGGGCTGTACTTAACTATACACACACCGCAGGCACACATGCATGCACGCACACACACACACACACACACACACACACACACACACAGACTACACATTCTGTTCTGCATCTTGCTTTTGTCACATAGCAATTTATCACAGAAACCTCTCCATGTCCGTGCATATAAATCAACCTCAATCTTCTTATAAATAGCATAGAATTACATTAAATTCTAATTGTTTTTCACTAATTAACCATTCTCTTGGATTTTCACAGTACATGATCACAGCATCTGTCATTATGAAAAAAAGAAAAAGAAAAAAAATAGAAAACTTTTTTTTGTCTTTTTGCAATAGGCAGAGCATCTAAAACAATGTCAAATGATTGTAGTGACAGAAGAAAACCTGTCATGTCTCTAATTTTAACAAAAATGTCTTTAATGGAAATTATAACGTTATCTGTTTATCATGTTGATAAAGTGTCTTTGTGTACTGATAATTTGGAATTTTTAAAATCAGGATGGATGTTGAATTTTCCAATGCATTGTTGGCATATATCCCAATGATCATTAAGTCTTTTCTCCTGAGACATATTTATAGAATTAATTTTATTAATAGACTTCCTAATACTAAACCATTTTTGTATTCATGGTCCTGGTGAATTACTCTTTTAACCTCACACTAAATTAAATTTGATAATGTTTTCATTAAGATTTTCTTCTTTTTTAAATTGAAGTATAGTTGATTTACAAGGATTTTCATACTTGAGATTGTGACTGGCCTGTTTTTTTCTTTCTTTGTCTATAATTAGTTCTTCTATAAAGCTCTGCTTTCAGCTTACAGCCAAACATTCTTTTAATTCTCAAAAGAAGTACAGCACAAACTGGTTTGATGCTCCTGGGAACACAGCTAAACCACATCGCTAGCCCCTTGCAACATAACTAGTCATGTGACCGGTTCCCCCCAGAGGTCAGTGAATGGACATGGCGATGGGTTTGTTAAGAGCAGAAGGGCCTTTGCTTTCTTTCTTTCCCTTCCGTAGCGACCTTGGAGGTCATGGAGCTGCGAGATGGAAGGGGCTTACACTTTTCACTGCTTGGAAGAGAATCTCCCAGGAGAGCTGCCCCACTGAGAAAATCCGTACTGGAACTTGGTAAGCTATTGAGACTTGAGATTGTTTGTTACAGCAACTAACATCAACATAGTTGACCAATACAAGGAATTTCCATAACGTCCATTTTGAAATGTATTTAATATAGTTTATCTGTGTGATTCCACTTACATGGAAAATAACATAGACAAAAAGTGGTTTCCTCGCACCCAGTACTCTGTGTGTACCTAGCACTGTGCTGGCCTATATGGCAGGAAATATTTTTTGAGACGTTAACCTAGATCTTTCTTCCTCCTGATATTTTTTGCCCCTCTCCCTTTTCAAACAGGTAATTGTCTCAGAGGGAGAATGGGACAGGATAGAAAACAGAAAATATTATGCCTGTTGGTTCCCAACAACCTAAATCCATCAGATTTTCCTAGATGCCTCAGAGGCAAATATCAAGATGGAAAAGTGGAGGTAGGGGGTGAAGGGTGGTAAGAAAGCTGGGCTCACCCAAGGAGGGAAGGGAAGAGGAGAGGATTGGGGGAGAGCACAGACTTCTGTGAATCCCAGACAGCCCTGCATCTTGACCCACAGCTCTGGAAAAGGCAGTGAGACCCCAGGGAGGGATGGTGGGTGATGGGGATGAAGATTCTCATGACTTTCCCACAAGGTACAGAAGCAACAGAAACGCTACATGGGCACGTAACCGGCAGGAGAAGAAGATGCCTTGGCAGCTGCCTGTATGCACGAACCTGGCCCTGGACCACTCGGTTGTAAATGCAACCAAGGACGTGTCAAAATACCAGGGCAGGGGCTTCCCTGGTGGCGCAGTGGTTGAGAGTCCGCCTGCCGATGCTGGGGACACGGGTTCATGCCCCGGTCCGGGAAGATCCCTCATGCCGCTCCGCCACGGGAGAGGCCACAGCAGTGAGAGGCCCGCGTACCGCAAAAAAAAAAAAATCCAGGTCAAGCAGGTGAGAGAAACAGAGAGCCTCCTCCTCAAGGCCGGGCGTTACACACACACCCTCTTGGGGGAAACGGGAGGGAAACCCCCGCTGTGCCAAACTCTAGGGAGTAAAAAGGAGAGCGTCTGTTTCGTGCGGGTGCTCCCGATGGAGAACCCTCTCGGGTGGAGGCGCTGAGGGTGGAGTGGGCTGGTGAGGGGGTGTTTGGGCGGGGTGGGGGCCGTCAGGATGCCTCTGCAGATCCCGCCGGGCTGGCTCTGGAGGCGAGACTTGGGGGAGGGAATGCGAAAGGGCGGGGTGGGCCGCGCCCCGCCACGTCTCCTCCTCCTCCCCCGCCGGGATTGAGGGCGGGCTCGGGCGGCCAGCAGGGGGCGCCAGAGGACAGGCACTGCCTCGCGGAGGACTTGCCGGGCTTGGGACGCTGCCCCGCCCGAGACCTCCCGCCCGACCCCGGCTCCGCATCCCAGACCCGGAGGGGAACCGGGCCGCGCGGCCGGCGTGCGCGGGGGAAGCAGGGAGAACCCAGCGGAGCCCGGAAGCCTGTGCCCGGCAGCGGCGGGCGCGAGGTCACGGCTGTTAACCTCCGGGCGGGGGCCCCAGGGTGTCCGCCTCACACACAGGGTCTCAGATTTAGACGCTGGACCTCGGGCCAGATGCACAATGCCCTGATGGGATCAAGGAAGGCAGGCGTCATAAAGCAGACATGTAAAATATCTGACATTTATGTTAACACATTTCGGCATTTCTTCCTATTTTAATACTCCGCCAACCTCAAAACATGGCACTGGCCCTGAGTCTCTTACCCTAAGAGGGGCCTCGTCCTGGGCCTCCTCCATCTCTCCGGGGGGTGGCCTCTTTGGTCCCCAGGCTTATCGCCTATCTGCACCCCTCCCCAGCCCCCTCCCAACACATACACCCCTACACATCCTTCACCCACTACTTGTCTCTCAACTTCGGGCCTTCTCCCCCTCCTCCCACGGGCCCCATGCGCCTCTGTCCACCCCTACCCCTGCCTCAGCTAAACAGCTTCCTTCAGTTCTTTCCTCCTCAATCATCTGTCCCAGCCCCAGCCCCCTGCCTCGCCCTCACACACACACCTGAGCCCAGGAGGGAGCCCCCCCGGGCAGGGCTGCCCTGCAAAAACACGCCTCTACCAAAACCCCCCTTTCGCAGCCATGGACGCCCAGCCCCTGCCTCCCCGGCCCCCCACACCAGCATCAAATCAGGCCTCAAATCAGGCCGAATTCGTTCCCAGAGTTCCTGAGGGATAAATAAATACAGGAGCAGAGAGCCAGACCCCAGCCAGAGTGGGGTCAGTGTGGACAGGGGTCAAAGGGCAAAGTCTGGGTTCCGCTTGTGGTTCACAGAACCCAGAGACCTGTTGCTAGGTCACCAGATCTCCCAGCCGACACATCCTGAGCTGCCGATAGGCAGCCTCCAGCCATCTTCCCTGAATCTCTCAGACACCCACCCTCTGTGGGACCCTGAAAAGCAGGAGGAGGGGAGAAGCAAGCCCTGCCACCACCCCTGAGCTCCGCTACCCCGTTTCACTGTGAAGGTTCGGCCGCTGGGCCGTCAGGTCCCGGCCGCCATGAGTCTGGGCGCCACGGAGGGGGAGGATCTGGCCGAGTACTTCCGGTTGCAGTATGGGCAAAGGCTGGTGCAGCTGCTGCAGTGAGTGTCGGAGGGCCCGGGACCACCGTGCCCACCCGGTGCCCCACCTTCCCACCTGTCCCTCTGCTCCTATAACCCAGCACCGCAAATCACGCTGGCACCAATCCCGCCCATCCCCGGCCCCAGCTTGCTCCCCAGCACGGCCCTCTCTCCCTCTGAACACACCGTTCTTTCCGCTCAGACGGGGTAGGGCGCCTTCCCTCCCCGTGGGTGCCTGTCTCCATGGGTTCCTCCTGGTCCCGGGCTGCCCCAGGCGCTCAGAGTCCACAGTCCCTATTGCCTGTGTCTTGGGCAGGAAGTTCCCCAGCACTGAGGACCACTCAGACTCCCCATCCATCCGGCTGCTGGAGAAGAAGAAAGAGGCCAAGCTCATGCACCATGCCATGGAGCAGAAGAAGGAGGTGGGAGACGCAAGGGCTGGATGCGGGGAGGGCCACGGCTCAGGGAGAGCCTGAGGACGGCCCTCTGTTTTGGGGGTGGTGGTGGCTAGAGCCAGGCATCGTGGGTGGTGATCCTGTGTTTCCTCTGCACAGCACAGAAGGGATCCGAGTCTTGGGGTACCAGTGTCCTGCGATGCTCTGCTCTGAACCAGACGTGGGGTGGAAAGTGGGCACCTGGGGACAGGGGCTCTAGGGCAGGGGATGCTGGGGCCTTCCTTGGTTCCCATTCAGGGGTCCTCCTGACCTCTCTGCTCCCCCCTCCCCCCTAGACATTTCAGCGCAGAATGGAAACCCTGAACCTGCGCTGGGAGGAGCTGGGAGTCAAGGAGGCCCAGCTGAAAGCCCACATACAGAAGTTTGAGCAGTTCATCCGGGTACGAAGGGGTGTGGCCTGCTGCAGCAGGGCTGCCACACTCTGCAGTTGGCCAGCTTGCCCCTCCTCCCACTCCCTACCTCTTCCCCCTCCCTCCTCAGCCTCCATTTCCCCGACTCCTCGTCCTGGGTTAGAGGTCTCCTTGGTGCTCACCAGTGCCTGGGGCTTGCCCCTGTATCTCCCCCTCCTACTGCTCCGTTCGCATTGACAGTTTCCTGCTGCCCTGTCCGTCTCTGCCCCCTCTAGATTGCTGTTTCCTATTTCCTTGCCTGTGGTCGGCACATACAGTTTATGCGGTGAATGCATGAATGATGGATGATGAATAAATGAATGAATGTGCCACGGTTAGGGCCAGGCACTTGGGGATACAAAGATGAATCAGACAGGGTTTTATTTTTTTAATAAATTTTTATTTATTTTATTTATTTCTGGCTGTGTTGGGTCTTTGCTGCTGCGCACGGGCTTTCTCTAGTTGCGGCGAGCAGGGGCTACTCTTCGTTGTGGTGCGCGGGCTTCTCATTGCGGAGCACGGCCTCTAGGTGCGCAGGCTTCAGTAGTTGCGGCATGTGGGCTCAGTAGTTGTGGCACACGGGCTTAGTTGCTCTGCAGCATGTGGGATCTTCCTGGACCAGGGACTGAACCCATGTGCCCTGCATTGGCAGGCGGATTCTCAACTACTGCACCACCAGGGAAGCCCCCAGACAGGGTTTTAGTCACGCCAGCTCACCCTACCCCTCCACCCTTGCACTGAAGGCCCAGGCAGGGGGCATTGAAGAACCAGGTACTGGAGTCCCCTCCGAGACAACCCCTCTCCGTGTGTCCTGAGAGGAGGGATTTAGCCATTTTAAAATCCAGATTTCTCCAGACTGGCTCCAACCGGGCACCTGCCGAGCCTTGAAGGGCTGGCCCAGCCCCAGGGGGTAACCTCTGGCCTCTGCTACAGGGCAGTCCTGTTCTCAAGCATCTTTGTCTCTCTCTCTGCCTAAACCAGGTGGGAAAGGAAGCTGATGGACCAGGCATTATTCTCCAGAGGTCCAGTCTTTCTTACCGGCCAGAGAAAAGCTCATGGAGTGCTTGGGGTGGCAGGAGATTTGGGGGTGAGGGGTTCTGCAAATCGTCGGAATCCTAGAGAGCTTGTTACAGATATGGACCCTGGGCCCCTCCCCTCTCCTTGCTTTCAGCAGGCCTGAGGTCAGGCCCAGTCGACTGTATTGTTAAAAGTATCCCCAGGGGATTGTGATGCCCGGCTGGACTTGGAAACCACTGGTTTGGGGCCCCTCTGTCCTCTCCTGGACCCACAGGGCAGAATGCAAATCCCCCGGGTGCCTTCTTCCGTGTCTTCCAAATGCCACCACCACAGGCACCCATCTGGGTGGAATCACCACAGCCCCTGAAGGCGGAAAGGAGCCACACACAGGCAGTGTGAGAGGTCTGCCCCTCATCTTGGGAGGAGAGCTTGTCCTCCCAAGGAAGGAAGGAGGACGGGACCAGCCCACTTGCACCAGCTAAGCCTCGTGTCTCTTTCTGGGCATTGAATTCCCTGCATCATCTCCTCCTGTCCCCACCTGATGCCAGTCTTGAGCTACAGGAACATCCTCTCCGGAATGGCCTTGCCCCACCAGGCCCTCCGGACTAGGCCCACCTCCTAGCTCGTCTCCCTAGAGCTCCAGCAGTGTTGCCCCAGCTTTGGAAAGGAAGAGAGGGTCTCCTGCCTCTCGTTTCTACAACTGGAGGAGGTGAGGCACCAAATCAGGAGAACATTTGGGCTTCCCAGGTCTGGGCCCAGGACTCCGCCCTGTGACAAATGGCCACCACTAAGGATAGAGATGAGGGACTTCCCTGGCGGTCCAGCGGTTAGGACTCCGTGCTTCCGCTGCAGGGGGCTCCGGTTCGATCCCTGATCGGGGACCTAGGATCCCACGAGAGGAGCGGTGCGGCCAAAAAAAAAAGAATAGAGACGGAAACTTTATCAGAAGATTTTCCCAGCCTTTCCCAGGGTTTGAGTTCTCTCCAGACACTGAGCCCAGTGGGGCGTGGGGCTCCCGGAGCTCAGATCCCGCAGAGTCAGGATCACGGCCTCTCTTGTCCCCATAAGGCCACCTTCTGACGTTGGATTAAATCCCTGTCCTCTCAGCCTCCTCAGTCCATAGAAAGCCCCTCAACCAGCTTCAAATAACCCTGGAGACGCGCTTCCTTACACCTCATCCGCCACATGGGCAGCCTGGCCACCGCCGTCCACCCTCAGGGTGGACAGAGGCCTTGTGGGAGCCCCACCAGCCTGGGCCCCAGGGAGGGCAGGACCCACGCCCGATTGGCATCATCTCCCTGGCCCCAGGAGAACGACCAGAAACGGATCCGGGCCCTGAAGAAGGCCAACAAGGAGCGAGAACTCAAGAGGCAGTGCACGCAAGAGCTGACCAAGGCCAAGCAGGAGATGGCGGCCCTGCGGCTGGAGCACCAGAGGCTGAGCGCCAAGCTGCAGGAATACTCCATCTTCAACAAGTACCTGGAGAAGGTGGTGGAGAACTCCGAGGTGCGTGGAGGGCCGAGGGGGGTGGGAGGTTCCTCAGGCCCACCTACTCTTCCGCAGGGGCCTGGGCTGTGGGGGGACTCGGGCAGGGATGGTCACCTGCCCTGGGGAGAGGCCTCCAGCCAAGGAGGGCAGCTGGCAGAGGCCCCTGGAGAGGCTGGACTCATTTCTCAAGGGTGGGAACCTGGCGGTGTATCTTTGTGCGCGTGACGTCTGTGGACCTGTCTCTAAATGGGTCCCGTGTCTGTGTCTAGGAGCGAGGTTTTGTTTTGGAGCACCAGCGATCAGCTTGGCCTGCGTCGGATGTGACCCACACTCTCCCTGCTTCCCCTCCTCCCTGGTGTTCTTTAGTTTACTTGAGAGTAGATGGGCAGAGAAAGCACCAGCCTTGCGCAGAGCTGGGCACTTAGCACGTGCTGCGCCCTGGGCTGGGTGGGTGCTGCAAGCGTAGCCTTGCTCAGTCCACTCACTAGCCTCCAGAAGAAAGCCATCATTTCACCCTGTTACAAGGAAGAAGCGGAGGCTCAGAGAGGTTAGGTAACCTGCTCAGGGATGCACAGCTTATAAGTGGCAGAGCCCTTGCTTCTAACCACCCTTCGGTGGGCCCCACAAAGCCACTGACAACTGCTCTTCATAAAGTTGCCTTGTTGCCAGAGCTAAGGGAACTTGTCTGCCCTCTGCCCACCCATGCTTTCTGGAGCGTTTGACACTGTCCATGCTCCTGCTTGAAATATACCTGTGCCCTTGCCTCTGGGACTCCTCCCTCCTCTACTTTCAGGCTACCTCTGGCCCTTTCTCCTCAGGCTCCTCTGGGGCTCCTCTTCCTCAAGTTCCTCGGGTCTTTGTCCCACACCCTGCACTTTTCTCCCTGAGGAATTCCCTGGGCCTCTGATGGATGTCACCCATGTCAACGGCCATCCACCTATGTCCCCCATCCTCCCATGTGACAGCAGCAGGGCCCTTCACCAGGGTGGAGAGAGGTATGAGGTACGCCCTCTGGGGTGCGAACCCATGTCCTGTGGGGGGCACAGGGAGACAAAGGATGCACAACTTTTTTAAAAGTCCTGGCAATTTCCATATAGAACCACTAACCTAGTTTATTTATGCATGAGTCCCAAGTCCGTGTTACTTCCTGCATTCTAAGGTACTACCTACTGTATGATAAATTGTTCATTTAATAATTGGGTTTTGGGGGAGGTGGGGGAGTGAGAGAAGACTAGTATATTAAAGCAGCAGGTAGATTATAGGATACGACTCAAATTTAGAGCCAGTAAAATGTGTCTTAGAATGGAGGAGATTGGCCTGGATCTCTCTGGCCTGGAGCTCCCTCCTAAGTTTCAGGCCCCTACATCTAATTTATTGAGTCCACAACTGCTTCCTGCCATCCCCAGGCCAGCGCTGCTGCTGGTGGGTCCGGTGCTGGTGAATGGCAAGACCACCCACCCACAGCCTCGCCAGAACTCCGGCTTCTTCCTGGACCCCTTCTCCTTCTCCCTCACTCCCCGCAGCCATCCATCAGCAGATCTGGTCTATTCTGCCTCCTAAGTATTTCTGGAATCCAGCCCCTGCCCCTTCCTCATCCAGACCACCGGTGTACCTCATCAGGAGTTCAGCTCTGCGTTATTCCTCGCCACCAGTCTGTCCAGCATTCTATAGCCAGTGGGGTCCCAATCTTTCTTTCTCTTTCCTCGTCCTTTATTTCTTTCAAAATATTTTAAGTGTACTGAAAAGTATACATAAATATATAACAGCACCCAAGTACTCTCCACAGCTTCGTCACATCTTAATATTTCCCCCAATTTGCCCCTTTTTTTTCTAAAATAAAACACGACTGGTAATTGAAACCCCCAGTGTGCCCCCCTTCCAAACACCATTCTTCTCCTCTCCTTAGAGGTAACCAGTAATCCAGATTTTTAAGCTTCTCATTCTCAGGCTTGTTATTATTTGGGGCCACAGTTTACATTCTCCATAAACTATGAATAGTATGTACATGTCCTTCTATGGCTTTTTTCCAATCAATGATTTAAAGAGAAAAAAAAGCTTTGTATCATGGGAAATTTCAGCCATATACAAAAGCAGAGAAAATAGTCTATTGAATGCCCATTACTCATCACCTAATTCCAGCAATCATCAGCTCATTGTCAGATCCCCATCGCTGCCATTTTGAAGCAAATGATATTGTTTTCATCTGTAAGTATTTCATTATATGGCTCTAAAAGAGCTCTTTTTAACATAGCCACAATACCTATATCCAGCTGACGTCAAAATTTCCCCAGTTATTGCACAAAAGCTTTTTGTACAGCTGGTTTGTCCCAATCGGGGTCCAAATAAGGTCCCCAAACTGCATTTGGTTGATGTGTTTCTCAAGTGTCCCAGACGTTATTACTATGCTGATCAAAAGAAGCCAGACATGAAAGAGGACATACTGTGTGATTCCACTGATATGTTTAAAAACAGGTGAAATGAATCATGGGGGATAGAAGTCATAATTCTGGTTTCCTCGGGGCAGATACTGACTGAAAGGGGGCCAAAGATTCTTCTAGGGTGCTGGAAATGTCCTAAGTCCCCCTCTTCACGTATTAGCTAGAATACTACCATCAGGAAAAGGACTTCATACTTCCCTTCATCAACTAGTTGATGACTAGGTGAGCCTTAAAGAAAAATCTTGTTAAATGCTTGATTCTTTATTACAGTCTTCAGAATAATGAGTTGGTTCTCCAGCAGCCTCTGAAAGTGCCATGTAATGTTGTTAGTATCACGGCGAACAACACATTTGATATGGTTCAATCCTCTGCACTTACTCTTACTGATGTTCAAAGGGTCCCATCTTTGGACAGTGGGAGCCTCTTCAAGCTGGCACCTGAGGCCTTTAGACATCAGCGTTCAGTTTTGGAGAGGTGCTCCTAGGTGCTCCGATGTATCCCATTCGTTTTAGCTGTTGTATACCATTGCATCTCTCGGAAATGCAGACAGGAAGTTCTCTCTCTGCTCTCTCCTTCAGTGGATGAAGTTCACACTCCTCAGGGTTTACTGGGCACTTTTTTAACTTCTCCAGGGTGATCTCTCCCTCCCCATCTTGAACCCAGGCCATTCATATTAAACTCTCTTGCTCATCCTGGATATGCCACACATACCCCATCATCTTTACCCAGGCTGTTCCATCTACCTGTACTACTTCTTTGCTTTCCCCCACCTGCCTTTACCTGCCCGTCTTCTCGTCATACCTCTGGTCTCATTTTAACCATCCTTTTCCTGAGGAAGCCTTTTCTGGCTGTCCCCATCTCCTCTAATGCTGGGTTAAGTGGCCCTTGCCCACGGAGGATGTATTTGGGGAGAGGCCAGTTCCCGGAACACCAGTCTATCACTGGAAATGTCATGAGATGGAGAGACAACTCAGGGAGTGTCCCCTGGGTGGCTGGAAGTCACGTGTTGATA
>NW_020173671.1:1044425-1045060 GCF_003031525.2 Neophocaena asiaeorientalis asiaeorientalis | reverse complement strand
TGGGGAGGGAGGGTTACAGGGCTTCTGTTCTGCTGAGTTAGGGCCAGAGCAGCGTGGCCCTGCACTGTGGCAGACGGGGCAGCTGAGCCTGGCCAGCCACCTGCCCCACTGGTACCCACCCTCTCCAGACCCCGCCGGAGGGAGGCCTCAGCCCCTGTTGAACAAATACCAGAGAGCACCAGGCTGAAGATACTACCCAACGGTCGCCTGCAGCCCATCCCCCAGGCACCGAGAGGGCTTATCACTCTGTGTTGTAACTGACTACTTGCCTGCCTGTCCTACCCCGCCACCCCAAGTTGTAAGGCTTCCTAAAAGCAGGGTCTGGCTTTCTTATCTCCTGTTCAGCTGGGGAACCTTCAGAGCGGTTTGTTAATCCAGGTTTCTGAGGGTGGAGGCTGGCACGTAGCTTTGTTGAAGCTCCCAGGTGATTCTAATAACCGGCAGTCAAGACTGAGAGCCCTGGGTGGAGATGCACGTGCTCCCAACACGTGGCCCACGGCCCATACCAACTCAGGAGGAGCACAGGGGGACTGCAAGGGCCTCACAGCCGCAGCTGCCCCTTGGCCCAGGGCCTCACTGCCGGGCAGAGGCATCGAAGGCTGGGAGTGGAGGGCGCAGAGTGGGGTCGGGCCCCT
>NW_020173671.1:1034520-1044322 GCF_003031525.2 Neophocaena asiaeorientalis asiaeorientalis | reverse complement strand
CATCCCCGCCCGCAGTTCGAAGAGATCCACGAGGTAATCGCGCGCTACAATACGCTGGTGAGCATGCACCACGACCTCATGCAGTCGGCGCAGGAGGGCCAGGAGAAGGTCGAGCGCGCTAAGGCCCGGCTGGCGCGCTACAAGGAGGAGAAGGACGACGAGATCCTGCAGCACAACAACGAGCTGGCGCGCCTGCAGATGCGCTTCGACCGCGCCCGCAGCGACGTCATCATCTGGGTGAGCGCCCCGGGTGGGTAAGGGACACACACACACAAACACACACACACGCGCACGCACTCCTAGCACTCACGCCCTGCCCTCATTCTCCTCCCCAGGAATCTCGCTGGGCGCACATCCAGAACACCGCCGCCAAGAAGACCCTCTTGCTTGGCACCATTAAGATGGCAACGCTGAACCTCTTCCAGATCGTGAGCAAGCAGCTGAAGGAGGCGAGCTCCGTGTCCCTGGAGGACACGCACAAACAGCTGGACACGGTAAGAGGAGGCCCAAGTGCCTGGCCAGCTGGCTCGACTGAGCCACGATGGTTCTCCATGGGTTGGGCAGAGGCGTGATTCCTACAGAGTAGGTGCTTCTCAAATTTTCGCAGCATGAGAATCACCTGGGGGCTGGGGCGTATCGCTGAATCCCACCCCCAGAGTCTCAGACTCGGTGGGTCCGAGATGAAAAGCCATGAATTTCCATTTTCAGCAAGTTTCCAGGTGATGGTGCTGGTCTGGGTTCCACACTTTGAGAACCACTGCATTAGCGCTAAGGCTCTATTGGCCCCTACTGCAGGGACCCGCTACTGCGTCTTATTAAGTTCTAGTGAGATGCTGAAGGCTTGTGACTGACCCCCACGCTTGGGGAAAAGAGAAAATTGGCGGGTGGTGCGGGGAGGGAAATCAGCAAGGGCAGGGAAGGGTCAGAGTCATATTAGTACCATTCTGAGATTTTTCTCTTTGAAGTAATTGAAAGGAAATGACTTTTTCACTGTATGATTCAAAGCTATTGGATGCCATGTCCGTGTGCCACCTGAAACGGTCTCACTTCTGACCAAAGGTACCCGCATCCCGCAGTCTGGGAAGCTGCACCAGCAGATGCAGTAGCCGTGCTTCTTGTAACGTGCAGAGAACCATGATTAATTATTTATCCTTTTTGGCAAAAGCCTTTAGCTCTGCCATGAAATAGTAGAAAGTAGGCTCCCAAGGGCTGGGATTTCTGTTTGCTTTTTTCCTGCTGTATCCCCAGCATCTAGAACAATGCCAGGCAGATTGACCAGCTGGGAAGTAGGATTTCCTTAAACCAAAGAATCAGCCTGCATCGTAAGGCTTATTAGAGCAGAATTATTAACAGTCCAAAGACTGTAAAGGGAATTTGTAAGAAAAGTTGTTCTGAAATAGCGCTCCTCAACCTTTTTTGGTAGCAGGATACCTTTACACTCATAAAATTTATTGAAGACCCTCAAAGAGCTTCTGTTTATATGGGTTCTATCAATTGATGTTTCCTCATTAGAAACTCAAGCAGAAAAATTAAAAGTAATTCATTTAGAAATGACAGTAAGAAGCACATTAACACAAATAGCATTTTTAAATTTTTTATTTATTTATTTATTTTTGGCTGTGTTGGGTCTTCGTTTCTGTGCGAGGGCTTTCTCTAGTTGTGGCCAGTGGGGGCCACTCTTCATCGCGGTGCGCGGGCCTCTCTCTGTCGCGGCCTCTCTCGTTGCGGAGCACAGGCTCCAGAAGTGCAGGCTCAGTAGTTGTGGCTCACGGGTCCAGTTGCTCCGCGGCATGTGGGATCCTCCCAGACCAGGGCTCGAACCCGTGTCCCCTGCATCGGCAGGCAGACTCTCAACCACTGCGCCACCAGGGAAGCCCCACATACAGCATTTTTAATGAAAAACACGTTTTCAAAAAGTATTTATGCAAATCCCTTGAATGTGTGGCTCCCTGGAGGACAGGTGGATTGCCACACCTGCTTCTGCATTCAGCCTGTCGTGATGGCCTACGTCACGGGCACATCCCACTCTGGTAAAAGCCCCTGTAGACTCTCAAGAAAATAAGAGCAAAAAAGACAAGTAACATCTTAGTATTATTATAAAAAGAGTTTTGGCCTCGTAGACCCCTCTCCCCGGCAGTAGGGTCTCAGGACGCCCAGCCGTCCTCAGATCCCTCTCCTTCAGCCGTTGTAAAGAAAGGTGGGGCAGGAGGTGGTGGGCGAGCATCCCCTGCTCAGACCATAGCTTACAGTCCATCCACTCCAAATTCTGAGCTTTCGGACTCCCTCTCAACCTCTTTTTTTTTTTTTTTTTTCGGCTGCACGGCTTGTGGGATCTTAGTTCCCCCACCAAAGATCGAACCCAGGCCCCCAGCATCGAGCAGTGATCTCAACCTTGATCTGCTTCGATAGGAATTCCTCATATTGCCCAAATGTTATTTTTAAATATTCCACTTCATTCCTGTAGGATATGAGCCTACACACACGTGATTAAGTAGCCTGAAAAAAGAAAAATAAAGACCTGGGAAAATATAAGTTAAAATCTGAGGTCAAGGCGAGAGAGAGATGTATGGACTCTGGATTTTTGGATTATAGAGGACAGTAGTTCAACAGGGACAGTAGTTGGCTCTGAGCTTCCTGGTAACCAGAAGCAAAAGCAACACATAGTTCTTGTACCAAAATAAGAAAACACATGGTTTCTTCAGAAAGAGCGAAACGTTCCCAGCACTTAACCTCTAGCTGAACATTTTCAAGGAGGCTTCAGAGACACTCAGTGAAATGATGTTCTCAGCAGTGTCCCTCCAACAGATCCACGCATGGGCTTCAGAAAGCAGCCACTTACTTAGAATCAGGAACGAGGTACCACTCAGGGAAAGTGATTTTGCAAAAGGCCAAGACGATTTGCGTTCAGTATAGTGTGTGTGGAAGGTTGAGCATTATTGTTTCTGAATAAAGCCCAAACTGGAGCAGCATTTTCCAAACCGTGCTTGGCAAACCCTAGAATCCCAGGATGGTAGTAAGTCTCCTCCAGGGAAATAAACGGGCTCTACGGTCTACAAAATTTAGAAAACTCAAGTTAAACAAAGGTGGCTGGTTTTAAAATACAGGACTTCACAGTGCCTTTGCTATGGTTCTGCCCTGAGACTCTCCAAGCAGATAAAGTTTCTAAAACTTACTTGACCACAGACCCTTTTTGGGATAGGTGATTACTTACTACAAGAACATAGTTTGGGAAATACTGGACTTGTCATCTCTATAACCTTGGGAAAGTTGCTCTAATTCAGTCACTGTTTGTTTCTCTCCTCTCTTGCAAAATAGGAATTATGTTGGTAATAGTAACAGTATTAGCAACTAACTGGGCTTTTGAGAGTGTTGGACAGTCTGTGTAGCCCCATATTTAAGAACATTCTTAAAAAGGAGAAATTTTAGGACTGAGATCTTAAAGGCCATCTAGGCCAACCTTTTCTCCCTCTTCCCTTTTTAAAGATAAACTGAGTCCCAGAAAGATGAAGTGATTTCCCCAGAGCTGCATCAGGACCCCAGGTCGTCATCCTTTTTTAAAGTGAAGTATAGTTGGTTTACAATATTGTAAATTGTAAATATTGTAGTTTCAGCCGAACAGCAAAGTGATTCATTTATACGTATGTATGTATATATCCATATTCTTTTATTTTCAATTCTTTTCCATTATAGTTTTTTGGGGGGTTTTTTTGTTTGTTTTTGTTTTTCCCCTTCGTTAACCGTAAGTTTGTTTTCTATGTCTGTGAGTCTGTTGCTGTTTTGTAAATAAGTTCATTTGTACTATTTTTTAGATTCCACATATAAGTGATATAATATTTGTCTTTGTCTGACTTACTTGACTTAGTATGATAATCTCTAGGTCCATCCATGTTCCTGCAAATGGCATTATTTCATTCTTTTTTATGGCAAGTAATATTCCATTTGTGTGTGTGTGTGTGTGTGTGTGTGTGTGTGTGTATACCACATCTTCTTTATCCATTCGTCTGCTGATGGGTGTTTAGATTGCAGGACCCTGACTTGTGTGGCTGTGCTTTTTCGCTATGTCATACTGATTGCATGTTCTTTACAACAAAAGTTAGTGAATAGAATTTAAACTTCCCTTGATGACTCAAGATGATCATAGCGAACATCAGTTCTGGGTTTCAAGCAAATGACCTCCTTGAAGGCTTTTAAATAGTGGAGAGCCGTCTGCCCTGACCCTGGCTGACCCCTTCCTGCTAAGTGCGTGTAGCCTCTGAGTCCGCTTAGGATCCTCCCTTTGTCTCCCTTTGTTAGACTGTCAGCCTGTACTTCATCCTCTCAGTGCGTCTTCTTCTAGGGGTTCCCAACTCCGTCCATGTTCATCACTTCTAGTCTGCTAAGCCTCATTCTCCATGTCAACTAGAATAATTGTCAAATGAGGGAAAGTCGGTCACAGGAAATGGTGACTCCTTACAAGCAGGTTATGCCTGGACATTTCTGGATGGGTGGCTTGTCGCCTGCTGGGATTAACTGCGGTCCCCTGGCCTTGCTAGATCCAGCAGTTTATCCAGGACCTGTCAGACATCTGGGCAGAGGTGAAGAAGAAGGAGCAACAGCAAGTTCGGGTTTAAGGAGCAGCCGTGGTTCCAGAATGTTCTGAGAGAAGGGAGAGAGAAAGTACCTGGTGACCTTGCCGTCCAGTCAGCCCAGCCCAGCCCTCTGGGACCGCTGTGCCTTTCGGAAATCCCTGTTTATCCCCTCAGGCCGCAGCCCGTCCCATCCTTGAAAACATTAAATTCTATTAGAAGTTCGTTCCTAAGTTCTCTCTCTCTTTTTGGTGGTTTATTCATGGGGAAGAGGGTCCACTGAGGGGAGAATCCCCCAAAGCACCCCCTTCTGAAGCTGCCCAGGTCTGGTATCTCTTAGGCTTTGCAGTTTACACAGGAAGTATCCGCGTGGCAACACACACCAGGGTGAGTACACAGGACCCTTCTTTCCTCTACCACTTCCATTTTTTTTTTTAAGTTGGTGTTTCCAGTTGGGGTGCAAAGACTCAGTAGAAACCATGAAGGCAGCTTCCTGGGTCCGAGCGCCGGAAGCGGTAAGTTAGGAACTGTTTCTTCCCTGACGTCGGGAGGAAGCCCTGCTGTCCTGCCCCCGCCGGACCCTAAGACATGCAGTATGGTATCGGGAATGCTGATGTAGGAAGAGCAGGCAGGCTGCCAGGTGACAGCGTCTTAGCAGGCTGGAATGATGGCTTCAAACCGACAGAACTAAACTGAGTGGAGGTAAATGTGAAGTCTCGCACTCGACGGTCAAAAACCCAACGGCACTGTTATCAGTCGTCAGCGGCAAAAGGCAGGTCAGGGACTGGACTGAAAGAGCAGCACTTACTGAGCATATGTTTTATATACGTCATCCCAGTGAGAACCGTGTGGCACCATTAACACCTGAATTACCGAACAGGACACTTGCCCAAGGACACTGGCTCCCGTGACAGGGTCGGGAGTCGCATTGGGTCTGCCTGCCCCCAGCCTGTGCTCCCTCCACCAGGCTGCTTTCCCCTCTAGGGGCAGCCGGGGGCGGAGGGGGCGGCCTGAACAGGGCTCCTTGTTTCTCCTTGGCCCTGTGATCCCAGAGGCCCTACGGGGAGACCACCACCTCCAGGGGGGGTCTGCTGCCGCACCCCTGCCTGGACCCTGCTGTGGGCCGCCGTCGCCCCTCACCTTTGTGTTCACCATCTTCCAGCAGCGTCAGCATCCCCTGGGAGTTTATTGGAAAGGCCAATTCTCGGGCCCCATCCCAGACCCAAGCATTGGAAGCTCTGGAGGTGGGGCAGAGCCCTCTGGGTTTTAACAAGGCCTCCAGGTGATTCGGATACAAGCTCAAGTTTGAGAACCACCACTTTAGGGTAAACCAGACACTTTCAAGGACCTGGGATCCCAGGTCCCCCCTCCTTGGCTTCTCTTTTTTTTTTTTTTTTTTCCAGTACGCGGGCCTCTCACTGTTGTGGCCTCTCCCGTTGCGGAGCACAGGCTCCGGACGCGCAGGCCCAGCGGCCATGGCCCACGGGCCCAGCCGCTCCGCGGCATGTGGGATCCTCCCGGACCGGGGCACGAACCCGCGTCCCCTGCATCGGCAGGAGGACTCTCAACCACTGCGCCACCAGGGAAGCCCTAGGCAGATTTCTTGATTACGCGAAGCCACAGACCCACAGACTCATTCCCAAACCCACAGAAAGGGGCAGAGCCACTCTAGGAGGGCCAGCGGTTCTCCCAAGCCTGAGCGAGAGGGCTTCGCTTGGATGGGAGGACAGGCAGGGGTCACGGATAGGCCCTCACTCCTCACTCCTCTCCCCCAGCCCCTGAGCCTGTCCACCCCGGGCCCTGGACCCACAGAAAGAAGCCCAAGACCGCCCACTCAAGAGGGATTGGGGCTCCCAGATGCAGGAGTGTTTTCAAGAAAAAAAAAAAAGATGGAGTTAAGATGACTGGAGTTCTCTCAGCAAGAAAAGACACCAGCTCATTAAAGCAGAAATAACTGATTGGTTCCAGAAATGAATGGTTCTCATCAGCACAGGCAGGAAGTAGGGTTCCGGGTGTTTTATGGGTAGCGGGAGGCAAGAGGAGGGAAGACCTTCAGGGACTTACTGTCAACGCTGTTAGTGCTTCCTGATTGGGGGCTGGGAGGGGGGGAAGGAAAAAGGAGGAATAGGGCCTTGAGGCGTGAAGGAGCCCAGCCCGCCAGCAGCCAGGTAGGAGGACATCTCCATGTCTGTCACTTACGCCACGCCACACACGCAGTCCCCAAACAGCAGTCAATGTCCCAAAGCTGCAGGTGAGGAAGTGGCTTAGAACAAAGAGCTGCTTTCGGAGTGGTATCCGTGTCTCTGGAGTAGTTGAAGAGTTCATGCTTCTGTAGGATTAGCTGTTGGTCCCTGGGATCACACCCCTTTCTCAGACTCCAGGCTGGGATCCCACATCTTACATCCAAGGCTTTTGGGCAGCTTGCGGGGGCCTGGAACCTTCCTCCTGTCATTTCAAACCATCTTAATTAGGGGTCATCCCTCAGGCACCTCTGGTCTGAAACTTTCGATCCAGTGATATCTATCAGAAGTGTCCACAGCAGGGTGTGGAAGGCAAGCAGAGTCCCAGGAGGCCCCAGGCAGCTCCTTCCCCTGGGAGATGAGCTCTCACTGACAGCCGTGGGCCTCACCTCCACTATCCTCACCTGCCCCGACACTCCCCTCTAGCTTTAACTCTTTGAAACTTTGAACTTTTTGAAATCGAGAAGTCTCCCGCTGCAAACCACAGAGTTGGGGATGGTAAGAGCCAGGCTCAGAGGCATCCAGAGCTTGAGGATTCCACCTTCCGGGGAGGCAAAGAACCATTTTAGGAATTTTTAGGAGGAAACAGGCTGGATCTAGAAACATCCAACAGAAGGAAAGCCAGCTGCACGGTGACGCAAAACTGATCGTATTAGTTTTCCATTCTGCGTGACAGATTGCCACAAACTCAGAGACCTAAACCAACACCCATTGCCTGTCTCACAGTTGTGGGTCAGAAGTCCCCGTGGACTCAACTGGGGACTGAAATCAACATGTTGGACGGCCTGGGCTCTTGTCAGGGGAGTTTAGGGGACAATCCACTTCCCAGCTCATCCAGGGTTGTTGGCAGGATTCCTCTCAGCTGGCGCTCTGAGGTCCCCAATTCCTTGCTGGCTGCCAGCCCGGAGCCACTGTCTGCTCCTAGAGGCCGCCTGCCTTCCTTGTCGTGTGTGATGTCCTCCATCTTCAAAGCCAGCGATGGAGTCATTGTCACTCTTCAGATGCCTCTGACTTTCTCTTCCAATACCATCTGGAGAAAACCCTCTGCTTTTAAAGGGCTCAGGTGATAGGTTTAGGCCCATCTCCCTTTTGCCATACAACAAGAGAAACACGAGGGCGTGAAGGTCATGCAGGCCATCTTAGAACTGTACCTACCCTACTGATCAAGAAAGGATGTGGATGGGTGTGGAATGTCTAGCATGGTGACCATCGTTAATACTGGAGTGCAGGGCTTCCCTGGTGGCGCAGTGGTTAAGAATCCGCCTGCCAATGCAGGGGACACGGGTTCGAGCCCTGGTCCGGGAAGATCCCACGTGCCGCGGAGCAACTGGGCCCATGTGTTCACGGCTGCTGGGCCTGGGCTCTGGAGCCGGCGAGGCACAACTACTGAGGCGCGAGCACCTAGAGCCTGTGCTCCGCAACGGGAGAAAACACTGCAGTGAGAAGCCCCCGTACCACAACGAGGAGGGGCCCCTGCTCGCCACAACTGGAGAGGGCCATGTGCATCAGTGAAGACCCAATGCAGCCAAAAATAAATAAATTTATTTAAAAAAAATACTGTAGTGCATATTTGACAGTGGCTAAGAGTGTAGATCTTAAAAGTTCTCATCACAAGAGGAAAAATGTTGTAACTGTGTGGTAACATGTTACCTGGATGCATTGGGATGATTCTGCAGTATATACGAATATCAACTCATTACGTAGCACACCTGGAACGAATACAATGTTGTGTGTCAATTATACCTCAATTGAAAAAAAACAGATGTCAAGACAGCTTGAAGAGGGAGACGAGGAGAAGGCTAGGAGGGACTGTGACAAGGGTGGTCCAAGGCCAAGATGAGGCGTGGATGGAAAGGAACCTTCCTGATGTGCAGCTGACCTGACATTTACTCGTGATAGTTTCATCAAGACAGGGTTCTCCTGGGGCTGTTAACCGTCCAGGGAGGCAATAAGTGGGCTTTAGCCAGGCTGGGAGTCTCCTGATATTTTATGAAACTTTTATATACATGCACGTATGGATTTTTCATGAGTGAGGGGGTGGGGTGGGGGCAGGAGGAGGTCCATGTCTTTCAGTAGATTCTCCCAAGAATCTTAACCCAATGAGGTTAGGAACTACTGCCTTTCTTTCTTTCTTTTTTTAAATTAACAGCCTTATTGAGATATAATTCATATACCATACAATTTACTAATTTAAAATGTGCAGTTCAGCGGTTTATAGTATATTGACAGAGTCGTGTAATCAACACAATCAATATGAGAACATTTTCATCACCCCGCCCCCAAAAATCCTCATACCCATTAGTAGTCATTCCTGTTTCCTCCCAAACCCCCAGCCCTACCCAACCACTAATCTACTTTCTCTGGATTAATCGCTTATTCTGGACATTTCTTTTTTTTTTTTTTTAATTTTAAAAATTTTTTATTTTAATTCTAATTTTTATTTTCGTTTTTTTTGGCTGTGTTCAGCCGTCGTTGCTGCACGTGGGCTTTCTCTAGTTGCGGTGAGCGGGGACTACCTTTCCGTTGTGGTGCGTGGGCTTCTCATCGTGGTGGCTTCTCTTGTTGAGGAGCACAGCTCTAGGCACATGGGCTTCAGTAGTTGCAGCACTCAGGCTCAGTAGTTGTGGCTTGCGGGCTCTGGCGCACAGGCTCAGTAGTTGTGGCGCATAGGCTCCGTTGCTCCAAGGCATGTGGGATCTTCCCGGACCGGGGCACGAACCCGTGTCCCCTGCATCGGCAGGCAGACTCTCAACCACTGCGCCACCAGGGAAGCCCCATTGCTTTTTTTAATGGCTGAATAATATTCCATTGTATGGATTTACCACATTTTATAAATCCAGTCAGCATTTGATGGACATTTGGGTTTTTTCTACCTTTTGGCTATTATGAATAAGGCTGCTATGAACATTCTTATACAAGGTTTTCTGTAGATGTAGGTGTTTGTTTCTCTTAGGTATATACGTGTGTGTATATATATATATATATATATATATATTT
>NW_020173671.1:985905-1034270 GCF_003031525.2 Neophocaena asiaeorientalis asiaeorientalis | reverse complement strand
ATCACCCTTCTGTCAGTCAACAAATAGTGGTATAATTGGGTGACTCCTATGTGCCCAGCACTGGTGGGGGCGTGGGCAGAGGGGCCAGATTAGCAAACAATTGATACGGTTCCTGAATCCTGGAGCTTGTGGTCTTTTGGCAAAGAGAGATAAACCAATATTTATAAATAACTGAATAATTAGCACTGCAAGGCTGTCGGGAAATGCTGGGTGCTGAGATCATATGAGGGGATGGAGGTGGGAACCAACCGAGTCTTTCTGAGGAAACTGTGTAATGTTTATGGAGAGACTTATACAATGAATAGGTGTTTTTCTGAGCCAGACAGTGGTGAGGAGAAGGAGAGAGGAGGGTAAGGCTGTCCTAAGACAAAACAGGGGGCCTGTGGGTCTGGAAGAGATGGCGCAGAAGGCCAGCGTCACGGGAACAGAGAGAGTAAGGGGAGGAGGTGGGCTAGAGCATGCAGGGCCTTTTGGGTGGGTCTTTCCAAGGATCTCGTGTTTTATTCTAAGGGAACTGAAGAGCACTAGAAGATTTTACTAAAGAGAAAAAGCGAAGGCTAAGAGACCAAAGGTTGGGCTCTGAGTAGAAGTTTATTTGGTTTTTGTTTTACAGTGACGAGCTTAGGAAGCCAATGTGGCCCCTCCCCGCCCCAGGAGCAGGGTGGGGGGGATGAGGTTTGGGCGAAGAGAAAGGGAGTAGATCTTTAAATCTGAAAAACAGAACAAAACAAAACTCAAAACCCTCTCTGTCCTGTGCTAGGAAGGTAAGTCTGTGAGTGCTGCCGGTGAAATCTGGGCTTAATCGGGTGGGCGCAAGGTCCCCCAAGGGGAGATCCTTCCTTGGGGGCTGTCCCGCTGTTTGATGCAAGGCAAGGTGCCCGACCTGGGGTGACGGCATGCCGTTGTCTTAGAAGCCAGACCTGTACTGCTGTCAGCAGGCTACACAGCATGTCAGGGTTGAGCCAGGGAGGAGCATGGTGACACTTGCCCTTGGAAGAGATGGCTTTGGCTGCTGTATGGAGAATGGATTAAACAGGGTGCCCGAGAGGAGGGAGGCCAGAGCACCTGCAGGGAGACCACCTCACTAAAGGATATTTTTTTAGGTAGAATTATAACTTCCGTGTAAATATAAAATGGACACGTCTTAAAGATTTTACCGAACTCATCAAGGGAGTGAACCAGTGTGACATAAGACCCAGTTCAAAGGAGAGTCCAAAGAACAGACGTTCCAGAGAGACAATCTGGTATGCTGAAGTTAAGTTGCTAACAGATGTAAAAATGATCTCCGCCACAGGGCAGCAGTCAACTGCATCCTCCCTGTACGAAATTCATGTGAATTTCTATGAGCAGAAATCATTCGCATCACCTCGGTAAGTTTCCTGTCTCTACAGAGTTGCAAACTGGAAAAGAAAAAAGAACAGAAAGGTCAAACCCCTCTAGAATCAGATAACTCTGGAAGGGTCCTCTAGAGACAGCACTGAAAGGAAACATGGTAATATTTATGCCTATTTCAAAGCGTTTCACAAATTTCCCGGGCCAGTTCGGAGCTGCTGCGGTGGTCAGCAAACCTGGACAAGGAGCAGTGTGTGTGGAACATATCCAGGTGGTGTGCTGTGGTTGAATTGGGGTGGTGAGGGTCCCCAGATCTCCCTCCCTCCTGCCTGCAGAACCCGGGACACCCCAGGAAGCCTGGGACTCTTCAGAATCCAGTTTGAAAACTTGGGCCTTGGTATTTCCTAGGTTCCTGCCTATTGAGCATTCTTTGGGCTTTCTAGTTCCCCGGGTCTTACTCTGAATTTTTTATGTATATTTAAGTACCACCTCCTGCTTGCATTTAGAGATCTTAAAACATTAAAGAGAAATTGTGCAGTTTTGATGAGGCAATCCAGCATAGTGCTTTTAAACGCAGACTCTTGGAATCAAAACTCTGTACTCTTGTCACCTTAGGCACGTCTTTTAATCTTTCTGTGCCTCTGTTTCTTCACTTGTAAAATGGAGACCATAGCAGCTCCTGGGGTTGCTTTGAGGAGTAAATCAGTTACTATATGTACATCACTTAGTACAGAACCTGAGGCATGGGAAGTATTAAGGATTTCCTATCCCTGTGATTCTGAGACAGTCCTGGGACCTGGGACGCTTTGCTGCAGGGCTGCGGTACTTGTACCTGAACACACGTGTCCTCCAGCCACCAAATATAAAGAAACCCTATGGGACTACAAATAACTGCACGCGTGCACAGTTGGGGCAAAATTATGGACAAAAGGTACAGAGAGACCAAAAAACCCAACTGCCACTTTTGAAGAACCGGAACCAAAGCAGGGGACTGCACGTGCCTCCTGCCCACACCACCACCTAAGGGGCGGGCAAAACACCTAAACCACCCCTCTGGCCTGACCCCTGGACACACCCCTGCCCTCACCCCATATAAGAAACGAGCTTGCCCCCCTCTACTCAAGGAGCGGAACAAGCAAGGGAACCTGTTGTTTGTTCTAGCTTCCCCCCCGCTGCAGCAGGGGCCCCAATAAAGCCTTGCTTATACGTGTGTGTATATATATATATATATATATATATATATTTAGGAGTGGAATTGTTGGTTCATGTGGTAACTCTGTTTAACCTTTTGAGGAACTGCTAAACTGCCTGGAACTACTGCATTTTGAAATACTCTGGGAGCACTTTCATTTCAGGGATTAATGGCAGATTAGCAAAAAGGAAGGCCAGCTGGCAGGGAAGAGTCAGGTAGAAAAGCAGGATTTGATGAAGCAATGGTCTAGGGACAGTTCAAGATTGATGACTGTAATATCCAATTACAGGCTGCTAATATAAAGAAACCCTATGGGACTACAAATAACTGCACGCGTGCACAGTTGGGGCAAAATTATGGACAAAAGGTACAGAGAGACCAAAAAACCCAACTGCCACTTTTGAAGAACCGGAACCAAAGCAGGGGACTGCACGTGCCTCCTGCCCACACCACCACCTAAGGGGCGGGCAAAACACCTAAACCACCCCTCTGGCCTGACCCCTGGACACACCCCTGCCCTCACCCCATATAAGAAACGAGCTTGCCCCCCTCTACTCAAGGAGCGGAACAAGCAAGGGAACCTGTTGTTTGTTCTAGCTTCCCCCCCGCTGCAGCAGGGGCCCCAATAAAGCCTTGCCTGAATTTCTTGTCTGACCTCTAGTCAATTTCTATTGCTTGGGGAAGGCCAAGAACCCTAGTCATTATCAATTCTAGTGGTTGAATGAATCCACAAGCCATCATTCCGCTTCAGCCTGCTCATGAGAAGCCCGGTGGTTGGGATCACGATGCCAAGTGTCTCATCAGAATTGTGATCCGTAACTAACCGACAAGACTCAGAAGTGAATACACAGACAGGTCGCAAGATTCAGCTGTATAAACAAATAGCAAATGGGTGAGAATCTTCGACATCATCCTCATCATCAAATATTTATTGAATGCCTGCGAAACCCAACGTGACTTGTAAGGCATCCGAGAAGGGATGCTGAAGACCATGGATGCCCACGTAACCACACTACCCGAGCCATCCTTGAAAAAGAATCACAGAAAACTTGGAGGTAACTCCTCGTAGCCTTTTCCTTCCTGAGGCACAGCAGATGTGATGAACAGAGAGGTTAAGGGCTGTTCTCGCGCTGAATTTTTGCCCCGTCTTCTCTTCTCCCAGAGAATGCTTTCTCAGGCTCCTGTCAGCCCCCTAATCACAGAGAGTTGAGGACCAGTTAGAGGAAGGTCTGTGGACAACCCCTCGTCTATGGGAGCTCCCAGCAGAGTTAAATATATTGATAAGACTAATTATTACAACAGATCGGGTATAACATTTACAAAGAGTATTCTTTGATACTCTGCTTTTCTAAGAGATGGAGCGACTTCCCCTCCCTTTGAGTGTGGGCTGGACTGAGCAACTCTCTTCTGAAGAATAGAATATGGCAGAAGTGAAGGTGTATGATCTCTAAGACCAGGTCAGAAAAAGCATTGTGGCTTCCTCCTCTCTCTCTCTCCCTGGGTGCATTCAGCCTGGGGGAAGCCAACCACCATGCCATGAGGACACTCGCGCAGCCCTATGGAGCCTTCCACCTGGTGAAGAACTGAGGCCTCCCACCAACAGCCATGAGGGTGGATCTTGGAAATGGATCCTCCTACCTCAGATAAGCCATCAGATGCCTGCGGCCCTGGTCAATAGCTTGACTGCACTTCATGATAGACCCAGAGCCAGAATCACCCAGTGAAGCTGCTCCCAGATTTTTGACCCTCAGAAATCATATGAGATAATGATATCATTGGGGTTTTTTGGTTGGGGTTTTTTCACCTCACTTTCTCAGCCCTTTCTTGGCTGACACCCTAATCTAAAGTAGCCACTCAGTCACCCTCAAATATATAAGCCCATTGTATTTTTTTATGTAATTTAAAATTAATTACTACTTGGGACTTCTCTGGCGGCCCAGTGGTTAGGACTCCGTGCTTTCACTGCAGGGGGCGCAGGTTTGAAATCTGGTCAGGGAACTAAGATCCGACAAGCTGCAGGGCGTGACCAAAAAAAAAAATTACTGCTTAATTTTCTTATTTGCTCATTGTTTAAATAACTTCACTATAAGCTCCGTGAGAGCTGGCATAGTTTCTGTCTTATTCAGAGATGTGTCTTCATTGCCTAGTTAGTGCCTGCTACATAGGAAGTGCTCATTAAGTGTTTGTCGGGTGAATAAAGTGAATGAAGTATATATTCTTTAATGGAAGGACCTATGTTGATCTTTGGATCTCTGTAGTTCTGAACATAGCACCTTGAACGTGATCGGAGCTCAACTAACATTAGTGACCGAATTAATGTACTTTATAAGATAGTAAAGAAGTGAAAAATGAATAGAATGTATGTGATATTATTGCTTTATGCCCCTAAATTTGAGGTAACTTATCACTCGGTAATAGATAACTATTGCAGATAGCTAGGGTTTTTTCTTTTTTGCCTAATCACTTGAAAATAGGTTGCAAACATCATGACTCTTCAGCTCTAAATATTTTAGCAAGTTTCTTAGAAGAACAGTGACACCCAAGAATTTTATTTGGATTTATTAGGAATTATCACATCCGTAAATTTGAATATCGATTAAATGATTTCTAATATACAGTTCATACATTTCTCCAATTGTCCAGTATATCCCAATGGCCTCCCACTTCATACAGAGTAAAAGCCAAATCCTTATCAAGGCCACGAGGCCCTCCGTGATCAGCTCCGCCCACCCCTGTCATCTCTCTGACCTCATCTCCTCCCCTCCCCCTTGCTCACTCCTCTCCAGCCTCACCAGCCTCCTCCACGTTCCTCCCACATCAGGGCCTTTTGCACTTGCTGTTCCCTGGGTGCAGAATTTGCTCTCACCTCCTTAAAGTCTTAGCTCAAAGGGCTCGGATGTCTCTTCCTCTGTGGGGTCTACCATGGGTACCCATTCTGAAATCGCAGTCCCCACCCCTGGCACGCCCATTCCGTTGCCCTGCAGATTTTTCTCCATAAACATACCACCTTCTAACATACTGCATAATTCACTTGTTGACTTTGTGTAACATCCGTCTCCCCTATTAGAATGTCAGCTCCACGGGGGCAGGGGTTGTCATCTGTGGTCACGGCAGTATCCCCACTGCCTAGAATGATGCCTGGCACAAACGTCAGTGGAGCTGGTACATCCATCAATGGATGTTTGTAGGATGAGTGAATGAACGAAGGAGTGAACTGAGAGAAATGCCTCCCGTGGACACTGGCGAAGGGGATCCAAAGATCAACATAGGTCCTTCCATTAAAGAATATATAATGAACTGAACACCTGCTGGGGAAGTCTGCCACGTTTGGGGCAGAGTCAGCAAAATGAGGGTGAGCCTTGCTAGCCAGAGAGGGACCCTGTGGCGGATTACCTGTGTTCTGGGTTACATCCGGCATCTCAGAACATCCCTCTTACCTCAGGACATTTCTATACTCTCCTTTAAGAAAGAATGAATAATACTAATGGTTGCTGGCCCGTCATATTGAAAGCTTACCATGTGCCAGTCGTGATGTCAAACACTTCAAACCCAGTGTCTCATTTAAGCCTCCCAACAGTCCCACAAGGCACGCATTACCATAAATCTCATTTTCTAGACAAAGATGATTCAGAGGTTTCACTGACTTTTAAAATTAATGCTTGATTTATTGGAATTACAATTCACAAACCCTAGTTCTTCCTTAAGCTTCGGCTTACAAATCTTACTGTCATTTGTGGCCAACATATTTTCACAATCACTTTTATAAAGATGTGGAATGTTTGATTCCCGTTACAAAGTTAAACTCCCTTAAACATTTTAAATAGCATTTAAACATTTATTGTGTTCGGTTTCCTTTTCTGTACTTTAGTGGTCTGACTTAACAAACAGAACCTTTCCAAGTATTTAAATTTAAATTATTCTTCCAATAAATTAAACTTATAAATATGGTGAACTTTGAGTTCTCTTAAATGTTCCCATACTCTAAGTTCAAAGAGTTTTCAGTTTAAAATTATAAATCTGAATCAGTTCCATTCCTACTGATTTTCCATTGGAAATTCAAGATTTTTACTCTAAATAGGCCAAGTCCTATTGAGCTATAAATACGTAAATATCAAATGTGCACAGATTCTTTTACATGAAAACATTAATATCATGACTTGGGTTCCCTTAAACTTTCTATACTTAATTTTAAATGTATAAAGATGCCCACTCACCAAGGAAACCGTAATAATTTCACATCGTTTTGGGGGTTGCCTTCTCGACTCTTCTGAGATGACAGAACATCTTCTCTGCCCTGTCATTGCTGTGTCAGTGACCCCATAATTCAAAGGAGGTGCCACACGGCCTAGGACACCTAGATTTAAATGACGCGTTATACCCCTACCAGGAAATTCTACTGCCTGATTTGATTTTGCACCTTTGGCTTTTAAGATGAGTCAAGCCATTTTTTATCTAAAGCTAAAGAGCTTCAAACCAGATGGAATCCTGCATTCTTTCATATTCTATTGTCTCTTTGGACCGTGCAAACGTTAGAGATATTAAACTGATATCTGATTGAATTATGGCCTAGGAATCAGCTATTTTCCATCTAGAAGTGGAACCCCAGGCATCCGTCAACAATGGGAATGGACTCGAGGGGTTATCAGTTCCTTGCCAGGTCTGTGACATCACACCCTGTACTTCCACACCTGCGAGGGCAGCCAGCTCTCAGGGCAGGAAATAGGGAGACTTCCTCCAGGGGCCCTATGTTGGATTCTCTCCTGCCGTAAAGGTTAAAGTTCACACATGAGACTAGAAGACAGAAGCAGCAGAATTGCTGCTAGACGCACTCCTCTGGAGGAAGCACAGAGGTGCCTGAGTCCTGCTTTACTCATCTCTTTATAAATCACAATAAGCCTGGTGAGGCTAATAAGGCAGGCGGCATTGTTCCCATGCTTCATTCATTCACTCAACAAACATTTATTGCCCATGTGTTATGGGCAAGGTCATTGCCTTTGAGGTGCTCACAGGCTACAAGGGAGACCACCAGCCAGAGCTCAGGGCCGAATGAAATTTACAGTTTGGGAAGTGCAGGGGGGCCCAGGGGAGGGAGAGTAATGTCCTTCAGGTGGAGGACATCAGGGAAGGCTTATGAAGGAGGGGGCATTTGACATTCATCTGTGTTTACTGGGTACCCACTATATGCCAGGCACTATTGGGAGAAGGGTTTGGGGATGAGTAGGAAAAAAGTAAACAGTGTAATTTCAGGTTCTGGGGAGCCGTCGTTTGTTGAGTGCTTACAATGTACTGACACTAAGTGCTTTACATAGGTGGACTTGTTTAATCCTTCTGGCCCTTCTGTGAGGCAGGAAAACATTAATATCCCCACTTGGTCAGTGAGGAGACTGTTTCACTTATCTATGGCTGCATAGCAATCCACCCCAGATGTAGTGGTTGAAAAGAGCCATCGTTTTCTTGCGTCACGAGCCGGTGGGTCAGGAATTCAGGCAGGGCTCAGCAGGGGCAGCTCGCTCCTCTCTGCTCCACTGTGTTAGCCGGGCTTGTGGCTGTGGCTGGAGGATCCAGATGGCCTTGTCCCTTGTCTGGAGTGTCAGGCTGCCCGTCAGCTGGGGCACTCTAATTGTCCTGTACGTGACCCCTCTCTCCAACAGGGTGGCCGGGACTTCTTTACTCTTCTTCCCAGAGTGCAAACACAGAAGCTGCAAAGCCCAGGTTCAAGTGGAAGGGCAACTGACATGGGGGGAGAGGCGAAGTCACAATGCAAAGGGCACGCAGGATGGAGGGGATTGCTGTGGCTGTCTTTGGAAACAATCTCCTGCAGACACGGGTTTAAATAACTTGCGCGTGGTCATACAGCTAACAGTTAGGCTGTGGGGGTCAGTAGGGTAAAGGTCAGACATGCAGAAATATGGAGGACGTCTCAGATAAAATGATGCTGTGAGCGAGGGCCCAGAGTCATGAAAACCTGGAGAGTCATTGCACTGTTTGCTGGAAGAAGTAGGTAGACAAGAATGAAGCGATGTAGGGAATTCCCTGGCGGTCCAGTGGTTAGGACTCGGCACTTTCACTTCCGTGGCCCGAGTTCAATCCCTGGTTGGGGAGCTAAGATCCTGCAAGCCTCGCAGCACGGCCGATAAAAAAAAACCCGAAGCCATGTGTGTGTGTGTGTGTGTGTGTGTGTGTGTGCGTGCGTGCACATGTGTATGTGTAAAGTGGAATATTCCTCAGCCATAAAAAAGAATGAAATAACGCCATTTGCAGCAACATGGATGGATCTAGAGATTACCATACTAAGTGAAGTAAGTCAGACAAAGACAAATATCATATGATATCATAGTTAGGCTGTGGGGGTCAGTAGGGTAAAGGTCAGACATGCAGAAATATGGAGGACGTCTCAGATAAAATGATGCTGTGAGCGAGGGCCCAGAGTCATGAAAACCTGGAGAGTCATTGCACTGTTTGCTGGAAGAAGTAGGTAGACAAGAATGAAGCGATGTAGGGAATTCCCTGGCGGTCCAGTGGTTAGGACTCGGCACTTTCACTTCCGTGGCCCGAGTTCAATCCCTGGTTGGGGAGCTAAGATCCTGCAAGCCTCGCAGCACGGCCGATAAAAAAAAACCCGAAGCCATGTGTGTGTGTGTGTGTGTGTGTGTGTGTGTGCGTGCGTGCACATGTGTATGTGTAAAGTGGAATATTCCTCAGCCATAAAAAAGAATGAAATAACGCCATTTGCAGCAACATGGATGGATCTAGAGATTACCATACTAAGTGAAGTAAGTCAGACAAAGACAAATATCATATGATATCACTTATCTGTGGAACTAAAAAAATTATACAAATGAACTTATATACAAAGCAGAAATAGATCACAGACATAGAAGACAAACTTATGGGGAATTCCCTGGCGGTCCAGTGGTTAGGACTCCACACTTTCACTGCCGTGGGCCCGCAGGAAAACTAAGATTCCTGCGAGCCTCTCGGCCAAAAAAAAGGAACAAAAAAAGAGACAACAAATTTAGGGTTACCAAAGGGGAAAGGAGTGGGGAGGGATAAATTACGAGGTTGGGATTAACATATACACACTGCTGTATGTAAAATAGATAACCAACAAGGACCTACTATATAGCATGGGGAGTTATATTCAATATTTTGTAATGACCTACAAGGGAAAAGAATCTGAAAAGGAATATATATATTCTGAATCACTTTGCTGTATACCTGAAACTAACACAACATTGTAAATCAACTGTGCTTCAATAAAAAGAATTTTTTTGTACATAAAAGAATGAAGGACTTCCCTGGTGGCGCAGTGGTTAGGAAGCCGCCTGCTAATGCAGGGGACACAGGTTTGAGTCCTTGTCCGGGAAGATCCCACTTGCCACGGAGCAACTAAGCCTGTGAGCCACAACTACTGAGCCCGTGTGCTACAACTACTGAAGCCCGCGCGCCTGGAGCCCGTGTTCCTCAACAAGAGAAACCACCACGATGAGAAGCCCGTGCACCACAATGAAGAGTAGCCCCCGCTCTCCATAACTAGAGAAAGCCTGCACGCAGCAACGAAGACCCAACGCACCCAAAATAAATAAATAAATAAATAGATTAAAAAATAAAATAAGATTGGTTATGATGATAAATGTTAAAAAATAAATAAGTAAATAAAAGAATGAAGCCAAAAACCGTAGGCTGGGGCCAGACCGTGGCTGACCTTGAACACCAAGGCTGAACTGTTTGGACTTGACTCTGTAGGCAGTGGGCAGCTATGGAAAGGTCTGGAGCAGGAGAGTGACTTGATCTCACTCTAAGCCGGATAGAGTGACTAAGCCGGCCCTGCGTCCCCATGTGCGGGATGCATACAGGCAGCCGGATAAGGGAGGAGGCTCCTGCCGGTGATGAAGACCTGACCCGGAGAGCACACATGCGAGCAGAGGGCTGGGTCTGACGGCAGGAAACCCCACAGGGGCGCATCTGACACAACTTGGCATCTTGACATTTTACAGATGAGGAAACTGGCTCTGAGGGGTTAACACGCTCCAGGATCTCCTAGCAAAGCAGATGGCAGAGGCAGAAGGTAAGAGGTCTGTGGGCAAAAGAATAAGAGGAGGGTGTGTCCTGGGATGAGGTCTAGGTCTTTGGACCCCTCGTCCATTAGAGCACAGCGGGAGTGTTCGTGGTGGGGGCCAGAAAAGTAGGGGCTCCGGTGACTTCTCTGTAGGGCGCGTTGGCATCAGCGACATGTGGTGTCAATGCCTTGAATTGTCCAATGAGGAGATGACTTGGCTTGAACCAACAGAAAGAGCCCGCACTGGTGGGGAACCCGCCCTCTTCCCAGGGCCAGGAGCCCACTCATGGGGAGCGAGGCCTGGTCCAGTGGGGGCTGGTGTGGACGGGGAAACAGAGGCTAGAATTGCCATCTCCACGCACATCCTGAGTTGCTTCGAGGCTCTTTCTGAGTAGTACATCTTTAAGAAAGCAGCAGGGAAAAAGGAAGAGGGGACACGATATGCAGTTCTTTCAAAGCTCTTAGTTTTCAAAGACACTGAGGTTTTTTTTTTTTTTTTAAAGAGAGCCTGGTTGATCTCATTCTTAGCATCTCTGGCTGAAAGGGGCCTCCCCGCCCCCTCTGTGCTGGTTGCTCCCTGGGATTTGTATCTTTTCTTCTGACATACTTCATGCAGGGAGAACTCATTTTGGCTTCCTCAAAAATTGGACGCTAAATTTAGAACTGGCCTCAAAACTTCTGGTCTTTGAGCTCAGCTTGTCTGGCTCAGCCCAGCCCGCCACAGCCGTCTCTTATCACCATGAATGTTGTTCCTATTTGGTTCTCCAGTTGTCTTAGAAACGTGAGTTGGTATGATCGGTTACGGCCAAGAAAGGGGAGCCGGAGCCCACCGGTCTGTCCGGGTAGGACACTGTCTCTGCTCTTCCCTTGTAAATGTTCTCCCCGAGCAGAAAATATTTGCCCCTCGTTTATGAGAGCCGGGCCCCTTGGGCCCATTCCAAATTCCTCTGGTCTCCCTTCCATCTGTTGCAAGTTCCTTCCCTAACTTCTCCTCCCTGGAACCACCAGAAAGGGGAGGAAGCAGCCCTTCGTTTGCGCCTGGGCCCATCTGCTTGCCATCTGGACTCAGGCCTGTTAACCCCTGACCTTCAGCCATAATCCCTCCTCTCGGCTCCTTCTATGAATTCACTTTGGGAGAAAGAGCCCAGAGCTGAGGGGCCTCCCATTCCCCGCGAGCGGTCCTTTACATGCCCAGTTCTAACGAAGGAGACGTCATCTCCCTTGGAGCCTAACGGCTGGTTCAGATCTCTGGGCTCTGTCCCTCACTTCGTATGTCCTTGGGCAAGTCACTTGACTTTCTAGCCGAGCCTGTTTTCCCAGCTATAAAACGAAGAGTGGAATAAGTGGGCCTCTAACCTTAGGGTGCATCCCGCTTTAAAACATGCCATGCCTCTATGACCATGACCAGTTCTTACTGGAGGAAGCGTCCTTTTAGCATTCAAGAGAGGAGTGTCATACAATGTCACCCACTACATCACCACAGAGCATCACCCCAGAAGGGCACTGGAGAGTGCCAGCATCCCTCGCTGAAATGCAGTCATAACCGCCCCTACAGCTCAACTCACAACGATTCTGCAGGAGGCCACGGCCGGCTGGATCTCATCTGTGCTGGTTCAGAAGGTCCACAGCATTCTAAAGATAAAAGCTAAGTTCTCTAGAGCAGTGTTTCTCGAATTGCTTTCCATGGAACACCGGAATCCCGTGTGGGCTTGGGCTTTGCCAACCTGTTGTCCAATCAATTTCGGGAAAGCTGGATTTCTTTACTGCAGGGTTTCTCAGAGCCTTGAACTCAGAGCCACCACTACAGACATTCTGCTTGTCCTTCAGAAGAGCCTCTGTTTTTGCCCTTTTGCTAGTTCCATTTCACAGTTGAGAAGATGAGGTTCAGAGAGGTTGTTAAATGATCTGCCCGGAGTCCTGCAGCTTGGACGGTTGGGATCTGAAGCTACGGCCGTGTTCCTAACACGAGGCTATATTTTCATCCCACGTTACGGGCCCTGAGAGGCTGCCTTTGTCCCAGCTGAAACCCCTCAGAAAAAAACAGAGCAAAGGGCAGCTTTCTGGGGAAGGAGAGGAGACAGTAAGGGGGAGTGTTACGGGTGTATTAAAGCTTCCGGTATAGGGACCCTTAGCTGCTTCCTGGGGACAATTCGCTGGGCTGGGGGGGAGTCACAGGCTTGTGTGCTGCCCCTCGCAGCTGTAACTGTCTCTGGAGTAAGTCACGGGAAAAAGTGTCATCCCCTTTACAAGAAGGTTTCGCAGAGATTTGTGTTGATCCAGAGACGCCCGTTCTAGAAGTATCCATTGTTCTATGCGGATTAGTACCACACAACTCCCCTCGCAGACATACCTGATTTCACGGGGTCAGCAGCAGCTCCCAGGTGGCCGGCTGCTGCCAGGGGATTCTGAGAGCCTGAGTTAGTTACTAGTCACCTGTTCATTCTTCCCCGTCTCTAACGAGCACTTACTGAGCACACTGCTGTACGTGGGAGACGCAGTGGTGAACAAGTTCAGTGTCCCTTCTCTCCAGGAGAGACAGACCTTACACACAAAGGTCCCGAGGGGTGTAGTTACAACCGAAGTGAGTTCTCCAAAAGGAACGTCGTTCTGTGACAATAGGTATCACGGGAGCGTGACCGAGTTTAGGAAGGCATGTGTGGCCGTGAGGGGCCCCACTCACATGTCCCTTCAAGAGACCCTCTTCCGAGGAAGCTGCTTGGCTGACAGCTCCCAGTGGCCGCACCTTCAGGTGTTCGCACCAAGGCCACACCCTCCCCAAATAGCTTGTAGCCAATGGCAGCACAGCAGAGACACCACAGCTGGGCCGTCTCTGCTGACCCAGGACCACTCCCCCAAGCTGAGCTGCCCTGCGGTCCACGGCACCTCCTTCCCTGTCCCCTTTCACAGGGGTCAGACCCGAAGGCTTCTCCCCACCTGCACGCCCCCCCATTCCATTCTGGCATCTGCTTCTGGTTTAAAAAAAGACATAATTGAGTAAAGATTCATGACCTTATTGAATGATTCATGAATCGGGCAGCAACCAATCTAGCAGGGAGAAAGGAGCTCCTAGGAGCTATAGAGAATGAGAGGCTCTAATAGGCAGAAAGGAGCAGAACAGGGAGGTTAGACTTGGCAAAGAAGCGGGTTGGTAATTGCAACGTCATTTTCCTTTAGGGGATGGCGGGGGTCTACCAGGCAGTTTATCTAACACCGATCAGGTGATGCCCGACTGGCTGATTTAAGATTTCGTTTTTGGGGAATTCCCTGGTGGTCCAGTGGTCAGGACTCTGCACTTTCACTGCCAAGGGCCCGGGTTCAATCCCCGGTCAGGGAACTAAGGTCCCGCAGGGCACAAGGCGAGGCCAAAAAAAAAATTTTTTTTTTCATTTCTGGGAGAGCTGAAACTGTAATTAAGTGTCAGTTTAATGGTGACACGGGGCATAAGCCACTCCATTTTGGACCTGCTGTCTTGTTTTGAACACAAGGAAAATTAGAAATTAAATATTTTGAGCTGAATGATCAATGAAAAGATAATCTATCAAAACTTGTAGTATACAGCTAAAGGAGTGCTTAAAGGAAAATATTAAGTTGTTTAGAAAAGAGAAAGATATAAAATCAGTGATCTAATACTCCATTTCAATAAGCTAGAACAAGAAGAGCCAAGTAAACCAAAAGGAAGGAGAAGGAAGGAAATAATAGTGATACGAGCAAATATCTGTGACATAGAAAACGTACAAACGGAAAATTAACAAAGCCAAAAGTCGGTTCATTGGAAATATAAACAAGGTCGATAAATTCCTAGCTAGACTGATGAAAGAGACAGAGAAAGGAGGAGAATACATTATGAGTACAAGGAATGAAAAAGGAGATATCACCACAGAGCCCGCAGACACTAAAAAAAGAATGATAGAAATAATAAGACAATTAGAAGAATAATAAGAAAATATTATAAACAACTTTATGCCAATCAGTCTGACAGCATAGATGAAATGGACAAATGCTTGGCAAATCGCAGCTTACCAAAGTTGACACAAGATGAAATTGAGAATCCAAGGAGTTTTATCTATTAAAGAATCCGAATTCATTATCAAAACCCTTCCCTCCAAACAAACTTCAAGCCCAGATACTTTAACCGGTGAATTCTATCAAACATTTAAGGAAGCGATAACACCAATACACACATTTTCAGAAAATAGATGGGGAGGGAACCTTTCCCACTTCATTTTATGAGGTCAGCAGTACCCTGATACCAAAACAACAAAGACATTATAAGCAGATTGAACCCAGATCTCAGCGCCATAATTAACAAGACATTTCTTAGTAGACCGCATGTCCAGAATGGGTCATCAGGAAGACTGTGCTTGTCACAGACACTCGGGGACCAGGCTGATGAAGGTTCTGTCTCAACAGAAGCTTCCACTGCGGTTAAGTCAGAGAAAGGAGACGTAGCGTATGGCATACTGACTCTTAAAGCTTCTGCTCTGAAGGGACATGTGTCACTTACGCTCATGTTCATGACCATGTCCCAGGGGGATGGGGGTGTCCTAACATGCTTTTGGAAGGAGAGGAGAATGGATAGTGGTCATCTTAGGAGTCATAGATGTATATATTGTAACAGAAGAGCCGAAATAAGTAACATGAATGACCTGCCCAGTGAGAGTACAGAGTGGACCAGGGGGCCCTGGGGGCCTGGGCTTCGGAAATCCCACCAGCCCGAGAGAGGGGGAGAGCCTGGGCAGGAGGCTGAGATGGAGTGACCAGAGGGAGGGGAAAAATCGGCTGAGTCCATGAAGGGACTGGCCAACGGTGCGCCATGTGATTGAGCGACGGTCGTGTAAAAGGAGGATGCGGACCACCAGGTTGTCACTGGTACCCCAGGTAAGATCCTGTCAGTGGAGTGATGGTGGTAGAAGCCAGAAAGAAATGAGTCAGAACTGAGTGTGGGGTGAAGGAAAGCAGGACATGGACACGTTTTAAAGAAGTTGGTTGTGAAGGGAAGGAAGGCAATCACTGGAAGAGCACGTGTTAAGAGAAGGTTTGTTTATTTCAGTGGGTGAGCCCAGAGGATGTTTAAATGTTGACGGGGACCATCTAGTTTGGAGGAAGGGATTAAATGTATAAGAGAAGGGAGTCAGGGACAGTAGAAGGTTCCTGGAAGGTGGGATGGGGCAGGCAGGAGGGGAGCCACAGGGAGAGGAAGGTGAGCAGAGCAAGCACACGGTGAGGCGGAGAACCGAGCGGGAGAAAGCCTGCAGCAGAGCCTTGCTGGTCCTTTTACTTTTTTTTTTTTCTTTTTTTTAAAATTGAGGTATAATTGACTTACAATGTTGTGTCAGTTGCAGGTGTACAGCAAAGTGATTCAGTTATACATACATATATATATATTCTTTTTGAGATTCTTACCCCTACAGGTTATTATAAAATATCGAGTAGAGTTTCCTGTGCTATACAGTAGGTCCTTGTTGTTTACCTGTTATATATATAGTAGTGTGTATGTGTTAATCCCAAACTCCTAATTTATCCCTCCTCCCCCCTTCCCTTTTGGTAACCATAAGTTTGTTTTCTATGTCTGTGGGTCTATTTCTGTTTTGTAAATAACGTCATTTGTATCATTTGTCTTAGATTCCACATATAAGCGATATCATACGATATTTGTCTTTCTCTGTCTGACTTACTTCACTTAGTATGATAATCTCTAGGTTCATCCATGTTGCTGCAAATGACATAATTTCATTCCTTTTTATGCCTGGGTAATACTCCATTGTATTTATGTACCACATCTTTTTTTTTGCGGTACACGCGCCTCTCACTGTTGTGGCCTCTCCCGTTGCGGAGCACAGGCTCCGGACACGCAGGCTCAGCGGCTGTGGCTCACGGGCCCAGCCGCTTCGCGGCACGTAGTATCTTCCTGGACCGGGGCACGAACCTGTGTCCCCTGCATCGGCAGGCGGACTCTCAACCACTGCGCCACCAGGGAAGCCCTATACCACATCTTCTTTATCCATTCATCTGTCGATGGAGCTGGTCCTTTTTCTTGAAAAGATTTCATTCATTCAACAAATATTTATGGAGCACCTGCTGTGTGCCAGACCAGGTCCTGAGCACCGTGGGTAGAGCAGTCAACAGCATCAATGCCATCCTCGTCCTCAGAATCCATGCCTGTATCCAAAGAAGCCAAGTGGCAACAACCTCTTTGGCCAGACAGGTGCCCTCAGTTTGGACCAATTTCTTGAATAGCAGCAGATAGACACAACAGATATGGGGGTCAGAGGAAAACAGACTTCCCATAATAGGAAGGGGCTGTTGGTTAAGGCTTGTGCTCTGGAAAGTCTTAGGGACTTTGGGGAAGGGAGGTGTGTGTGTCCAGATACATCTCTGGAGCAACCCGATGCAGAGAACCCCTCTGTGCTTTTGAGTGTGTTGGTGGTTGACTCTATATGTGTTTGGAAGAAAAACAGCCAGGCCAGCAAGGTGGCACCCTCCTAGGAAGCATGCCCGTCTGGTTCTTTGTTGTTTTTTACTTTTTGTTCTAGAAATTTGAAAGCAGATCCAAAAATGGAGAGAAGGGTACAGTGAGCCTCCACGGCCCATCATTCTCACCACCACTGACCGCTTCCTCCTCCAAACACCTCTGACTTGTCCGTGCCTCCCATCTGGCAGTGAATAATGTACTTTCTCATGAAATCTGAGTTTCAGCTCCTCCTGAAACCGGCACTGTTTCTGGGCTTTTTCCGTTATGTGAGCCAATACATTTCTTTCTAGACTTCGTTTTGAAGTGATTTTTTTTTTTTTTTCTCTTGTGATGGAAAGAATCCTGTCTACTCTAGAGACCCAACCTTATTCGCCCAGCTCCCTCCAGTGCTGTGTTAGTTATCTATGGCTGCATAACAAATGACCCCAAATTTAGTGAGTGTGGTAACCAGCCTCTAAGAAAGCCCTTAAGGATCCTCTCCTTCTGATATTTGTGCCCTGATCTGTCTCCTCCTATATCCTGTTGAAGTTACTCTGTGAGACCAACAGAATGTAACGGAAGTGATGTGACTTCCAGGTCATAAGAGACTTGAACTTGGCACCTTGCTTCCCCCAGGCATGTCCCACTGCATTGTTATGTCCGAGGGGGAGCCAGGGAGGGCTTCCTGGTGGAAGCAATCGCTGAACTGCATCCTAAAACCTCATCTCCCCTCTGACTGCTCAGTGGACACAGGCCTCTGAAGGCACATGCAAGGATGACCTCACCCCTTCAGGACAGGCTCTCACGCCTCCCAGGACGTCAAGGGACATGTCTGGATGTATGCATCCTCGAGGGGAGAAAGCCAGATAAGACCCCAGACCCTACTTCCCAGCTGGGCCTCACAGGAGCACTTTCTCAGGGGCCGCCTGCCTCCAGTGCCCCAGCCTCTGTGGTCAGTGCAGATAAAGGGGGGAGCCACAGTCCCCACAGGCAAGGCAGGGCGGGTGGTGGAGGTGAGGGTCGGAGAGGAGGTGTTGACCCCCTGCAACCATGCAGACACACGTCCTGAGCCGCGCTGTCGGCCAGGGGAGGCTGGCTACTGGCTGGTGCTTGGGCCCCCAGCCCCTCTGCTGGCCAGCTGTCTCCGTGCCCCGCCTGTGCCTTCCCCAAGGGGCGCGGGGAGCAAGCCAGGACACCTCTCCCCTTCCATCAGCAGCTCCTGTCCTCCCGCCCACGCACTTCCCACTCCCACAGAACCCCTTCCTGGCAGAGCGCCTTCATCAGGCCTGCGTTCTCCCCCAGCTTCCCGTTTGTGCTTCATTGTTCTTCTCTTCCCTTTTGCTAAAGGTCCTTGCTTATGTGATGTGGCAGTGGGTGGGCATTAGCATGGGTCTCTGTGAACATTCCTCTGTGTGTGTGTGTGTGTGTGTCTGTGTGTGTGTGTGCGTTGTTCACCACCGGGTATCGGTGTGTAAGCTGGACCCCGCATAGGGGTATGCGCATATGCTGGGGGGGTCACAGGCTCAGATGTGAGAGGAGGCGAGGAGACAGGCAGAGGTCCAGACTCTTTAGCACTTCCTGGAAAAGACCCCCAGCTGCTCTAGCCCCTGCCTTAGCACTCACCACCCCCTACAGAACTCACCCAGCTCCTGCCCTCTCTCCCCCCTCAGCCTAGGGTTTCTGTTCCCAATCTCCATCCACTACTAGGCAAACTACTGCCTGACCCTTCAGGCTGTGCTCAAGTGTCGCCTCCTCCTAGGAGCCTCCATGAGCCCCTGGGTCTGGGCTGGATGCCCCTGCAGCAGTCACTACTGCCTCTTCTCTGCCCAGGGCAGCTGCTGGAGGCCAGGACCTTGCCTGTGCTGGTCATCTTCCCTCAGCATCCCACCTGATACCAGGCCCTGTGTGGGAACTCCCTGCAGAGGGGTGAACGAAAAGAAAATGATATATATATGTATATAACCATAGCCAGAGAGAGAGAGAGAGACAGAACTTTTTTCCCCGAGCTAAGCTATCTAGACTGAACTTTTCTCCTGGTGGCTTAAGTAAGGTTCAAGCGTATTGTAGGGATGTTGGGGAATGTGGGTTCATTTAATCTTTGGAACTGGGGGTGGTGTGTGCCTCTCCACCCTGCTACCCACATACACGCTGGTACCACACCAGGCTGCTTTCCGAAAAGAATGTATGTTATCACTCAACTTCTAATCTCGCTGGTTTAAAGCCAGCGTCAAACACCCTCAGCCGTCACCCTCCCCACCAGAAATAGACTTTGAAGTCAGTCTGGGCCTTAGAGGGGGCAGAAGCCTTCGGAGGGAGGGAGGCCCCGCCCCCTCAGCCCCCACCCCTGCTCCCCCCAGCCAATCACTGAGTCCGTTTGGTTTCCGGAGCAAGGGTTGGGGGCGGGAGGCAGGGAGCGGGGCTGGAAGGGCTTTCGAGACCCGCAGGCTGCGTGCTCCAGGGGCTGACGCAACTGGAGAATTCGGCTTCTTTTTATCACATATATCATTTTGCCATATATGGTCACCGAGAGCTCCTGGCAGCGAGGCTCGGGCCCAGATGGTGGGCTCCCAGAGTGAAGTGAGCTACATACCAGCGCAGAACAAACAGACCATCGCTCACCCGCCGGACAGGTGGGTGGGCCAGCAGGGGGCTTCTGTATAGTTCTGTTCACATTCCTTCACTAATGCATGTTGGCCCCCAAAGGCGCAAACAGCCTCCGTTTCTGGCTCCTTTTACTGAATTTGCTAATTGCTATTCTTCTATAACCAGGGGAACGAAAAGAATTCCAGGAGGAATGTGGGGAAAGAGATGTGCTGGCCATTCCCCTCGCTTCATCCTCTGACCCTCCCCTCCCCTCCTCCCGCTGCCCCTTACCCCGCAGCCCCCCTGAAGTCTTTCCCATCGCGGCTACCCCCAGAGGGCCTTTTCTGCTGGCTCGCCTCATTTCTCCCCTTGCGCCGGAGTCCCCTCCTCGCCTGCAGCCCTTCAGCCCAGGTGAAGCTGGCCGGGTGCAGATGAGCCCCTGAGGCTGGGCGGGACGCAAACAAGTGTGGAGTCACAGCAGACAAGATGCCCCAGCTCCCAGAACCTGTCCTGGCCAGATCGTGGCCTGGCCAAGCAGGAGGTGCTGCCCCAGCCTTCCCAGGGGCCTGAGGTGGCAAGAACGGCAACACAGGAAGCCAACCGCTAAGACTCTGCAAGGCCCAAGTAAATATCGGCGATCCCCCAGGGCCACTGTCAGGACCTCAGTTTACATCACCAGCCTGAGACAGTCAAGATTTCCGAGGTTTACTCCTCCAGCCCAGAATTTCTTCAGAGCTTCAGAATCACAGGTCAGAGGTGGCACTGTTACACGCCAGGGTGGTGCCTCGATCCTAAAGCAAAGACAGATGGAGCAAGGTTAGACCCGGCCTGGAGTGGTGGGTGCAAGCTTAAGGGTGTTCACAGGAGCGGCTGGACCTCTGACGTCAAGGGCGAGGAAGACAGGCGGCCAGCCTCTCGCGTGGTGTCCAGAAGCATCCTTAGAGAGTACACCCTGGGTGAAGTGCGGCTTTGGTGATCCCTGTCTTCTGATTTGCTCCAAATAACGGGGACTGGTTTTTCCAGCAGTGCACCTCCTGTGCCTCTAGCACAGAGCGGCAGCTTGACCCTGCTACACAGAGAAACACGAGGGAGCTTTTACAAGCTACTGGTGTCCGGGCCCGGTACATTCTGACCTAACGGCCTGGGGTAGGTCTCGGCTGTATGATGTGTTATATGTCAGTCCCTCCTGGCTTCCTTGGTGATCTGATGTGTGCACAGCTGCAGACAGGGTGGCTCTTCCTGGAGTGTCTGACATGAGCACCCCAGCTCCTGATCCCCCTACCTGCGTCAGCCTCAGGTCCCCCAGGCAAAGCTCCTTCCCAGGGAGCTGCGAGGTCCAGCTGGCCGGTAAGGATGAGCCCTGGCCTGGAAGTCAGAAGCTGACTCCCACCTGGCTCTGCCCTGAATTGTCAGAGCCCCCTATTCAACGCTCCGAATGTCTTAAAACCCCAGTTCCTTCCACCGCAAAATCAGGAGGTAGAGAAGTTCTAGAAGGACCAGTGAGATTGTTTACATCGTAGTAATGCTACTAAATAATTGCTATGTACCCCACCAGGCTGGGTACTGAAGGCATGCTATTTCATTTGGTTCTACTCCTCTGCCCACGTTAAAGATGAGAGAATTGAGGCTAAATTGTCTGGCCAAGGTCCCACCACCGCTAACTGGCGGGGTGGGCCAGGGGGAGCTGGAACCCGATTCCAGAGCTTGCAGGTCTGAGCACCGCCACTGGTTTACACACCAGACGAATATGAAGGGACTTTTCGCTGGCTGTCTTTCACAGGATGCCAAGGCTAGACCTGGCAAGACAGACTCTGGGAGGATGCTTCAGGTCGTGAAGAGCAATGCCCTCGGCAGGCTCCTGGCTCCGGCACAAGCAGTGTGTTGCTTCCCCAGCCCTCCATCGTAGGCTGCCAAGGAGTGGGTTTCAAAGTCGGCCTCTACATTGACTAAGAGCACAAAATAATGGTTGGCCCAAATGCGAAGTGACATCAGTCAGCTGAGAGAGTACGGCAACCCCTCTCTGCCCAGCAGGAGGGAAAGGAAAAAGAACAAAATGAAACAGGAGGAGGGTGGCTGAGTGGACGGTGGGCCTGTCTCCAGGAGACCGGTAGCGTGCAGGTTCTGGTCTCCTCCATCTCACCTCTACCTTCCACCTTCTTTAGAGCAAAATCAGAAGGAAAAGCAATTATACCCCAATAAAGATGTTAAAAAAAAAAATCAGAAGGAAAAGGAATTTGAGCTTAGAAGAAGGTCGGAGATGTTAGTGTTGTGACGGAGTGAGGGTAGAAGCAAGCTGAATCAAGAGACTGAGCTGCGGTGACTGGAACTGGCAAGTCCCGGGAAGAGCCAAGAGGCCGAGGGAGAGAGGCCAGAGAAGCGGCTTTGTCCTTGTGTGACCTTTGTCGACTTAATGGAAGTTGGACTTGAGACATGTGCGTTCAAGAGGTGGTCGATCGCCTCCAAGGTACTTTGCCTGAATTTAAGGGAAGCTGCCACTGGTGGGGCTTTTGTCCAGGTGTTTGAACAGTCTGACTACAGTCAGAGTGCGGATAGCTGTACAATCAGCGTCCTTCTCTTCTCATCGTTTTCATTAAGGACACACACATACAACTCCTAAGTTAAAAATCAAGAAAACCGAGTTTGAAAAATGATAACTCTATAAGACAAAACAGAGAGAAACCAGTTTCTGGGTGATAACTTTATAAGACAAAATAGAAACCAGTTTCTGGGTGATAACTTTATAAGACAAAATAGAGAGAAACCAGTTTCCGGCTGCTTTCCTTTCCACTAAGGCTGGACGCCGGTGGTTCTGGATCTTCTTCTCAGATGGTTTCGGTGAGAAAACCTTGCCTTTGTGTTTCACCTGCTTGATTGGATGCCACACGCCCCCTCCCCTGAGAGGCGTTTGGGGCTAAGCTCTACAGCCTCATCCAGGGCTCTTCGTGCCCACGGGGCCACGTAGGCAAGGTTTGAAGGTCAGGAGGGAAGAGGCCCCCTGAAGCTCTGATGACGAGGCTTCCTGCTCCAGCGCTGATTTTAGAAAATGTGGAGTGTCAGTGGCAAAGCATCCCTCCGGATCTAGTTTTCCACCTCCCTGCGAGGCAGAAGAAGCAGGTAGGGGACGTACAGGTGAAGCTGGTGTAAAGCCTCTTGATCCAATCAGGTACATCCAGAGAAGATAAACCACCAAAGAGAGGTGCTGACAAGGCCCAGATGAGGCTGGGTCAGGAAAACCAGACTTGAGAGGAGCCTGGGTCTTCAAACCCTTACGATGATATCATTCTTTTAAGGTGTTTTCCTTATTGAAATTCTCAGACATACACCAAAGTAGACAGACAGTACAAAGAACCCCCTCGTATCAATCTCCCAGTTTCAACAGTTGGCAATTCTTGCTTCATCGTTTCCTCCCACATTTTTTTTTTCCTGGAATATTTAAAAGCAAATTTCAGATACGTTATGTCACCCGGAATACATCAGTATTTATCTCTAACAGATAAGGACTTTGTGTTTTTAACACAACAGTATCACATCCAACAAAACGAATAATCCCTTAACATAAAATAGTTTGTGTTTGTTTTTCTCTCATTGTCTCAGAAATGCCTATTTTTAGTTTGTTCAAATCGGGATCCAGACAAGTCCACGCATTGCATTTGGGTGTATGTTTCAAGTCTTTTCGTGTATAACACGTTCCACTGTCCTGCTGTTTTTCATGTCATTTATTTGTTGAAGAAACTGGGTCATTTGTCCTTTAGAAGTAGTCACATTGGCTGACAGAAGCCTCCTCGGTGGTGTAACTGTTGTTCAAGGATAAAGTCATATGTCAAGATTCAAGACCCGGGTATTCTCAACCCTGACTGCACGTCAGTATCACCTGGGGAGATCTTAAACGTTTCAGAATTCCTGGCCTTGCCCCTGGTGATTCTGATTCAGCCAAATCTAGGGTAGAGCCCAGGAGTCTGTTTTTTTTTAAGCTGCCAAAGCGATTCTGCTGTGCATCCCCCAGTTGAGAACCACTGACCCCGATAGTTGGGCTTTTCTCAGAAGGGCTACTGATTATCCACAAGGAGGAGGGGAAACGGGGAGAAGGGGGAGGAGAAGGGGGAGGGGGAGAAAGAGGAGGAAGAGGAGCTGTTGACAGATACTTATTGAGCCCCAAGCACCAACTTAGATTGGGATGGTGTTGAGAGAGAAATAAAAGAGGTTCAACTTACTGGTTTAAAAGTTTAGACCAGGGAACCAACTCTGACTAAAAATGCAACAGACTTCAAGTCTGAGACCTAGCTCACGTTTTTGATTTTTTTTTGTTTTTTTTTTTTTGCGGTACGCGGGCCTCTCTCTGTTGTGGCCTCTCCCCTTGCGGAGCACAGGCTCCGGACGCGCAGGCTCAGCGGCCATGGCTCACGGGCCCAGCCACTCCGCAGCATGTGGGATCTTCCCGGACCGGGGCACGAACCCGTGTCCCCTGCATCGGCAGGCGGACCCTCAACCACTGCGCCACCAGGGAAGCCCCTAGCTCATGTTTTAACTCCTTCTCCCCCCCCAGACAAATAAGATTGGGAGATACCAGGTTCTGGTGGGACTGAAGGAAGTGGTGAGAATCAGTCCCTCTGCCCAGAACGGGAGGCTGACCTCCATGGGCCCTGTAGGTGCCCATCTTTCTCTGTATTCTGGATCTGCTGCCTTGAAGCTGGCTTTCACTTAATACTGCAGATCATTTTCATCCTTGGTGGGTCTACTAGTGAACAAGAGAAAGACTAAAATGAAAGATCATGCCAATAAGTTAAAATGTTCTGTGACATTCAGCTCATGGGATGAATCCCTTATTTGGCATATAAAGAAAGCCATATTCCACTTAAATTATAATGTCTAACAAGTAACGGATATCAGTTTGAAAGGTTACTCTTTATGCTTGAATATGATAAATTTCTCATTATCCACAGAGGTGAGTCAATAGATATTAAACAAGATTCAAATTGGAGGGAAAAGCATAAAGGAAGGACGTAAGTTTGATTCATTTAAAACATAGCATATTTGGGGAATTCCCTGGCTGTCCAGTGGTTAGGACTCAGCACTTTCACTGCCAGGCCCCGGGTTCAATCTCTGGTCAGGGAACTAAGATCCTGCAAGCCATGCAGCCAAAAAAAATATCTATATCTATATTTATTTATTTATTTATTTATCGTAGACTAGAAAGATAATATAAACAAAGTTAAGTTAAAAGCAACAGGTTAGGGCTTCCCTGGTGGTGCAGTGGTTAAGAATCTGCCTGCCAATGCGGGAGACACGGGTTTTGAGCCCTGGTCTGGGAAGATCCCACATGCCGCGGAGCAACTGAGCCTGCGCTCTAAAGCCCACGAGCCACAACTACTGAGCCCGCCTACCACAACTACCAAAGCCCATGCGCCTAGAGCCCGTGCTCCACAGCAAGAGAAGCCGCTGCAATGAGAAGCCCGTGCACCACAACGAACAGTAGCCCCCGCTCGCCACAACTAGAGAAAGCCCACACCCAGCAAATGAAGACCCAACGCGACCAAAATAAATTTTTAACAAATTAAATAAAATTAACTTAATATATATATAATTTTTTTAAAGCAACAGGTTAGGAGAAATAATGGTCACATATTTAACAATTTTTTTCCAAACTAAATAAAAATCTCCCACAAATCAATAAGAAAAACACAAGTAACTAAGTAGGAAAAGGGACAAAAAAATAGGAACAAGTAATTTACAAATAAGTTTCCATGTGGCCAAGAAACAAAAACAGGATCAATTATAGTAGTAACCAATGAAATACAAATTAGAGCAGCAGTAATATACAGGTTCTCTTGTATATTATTTGTGGAAGTATAAATCAGTCAGATTGGAGGTCAATTTGACTATATCTATTGAAAATTTTTTTTTTTTGGTACGAGGGCCTCTCACCGTTGTGGCCTCTCCCGTTGCGGAGCAACAGGCTCCGGACGCGCAGGCTCAGCGGCCATGGCTCACGGGCGCAGCCGCTCCGCGGCATGTGGGATCTTCCCGGACCGGGGCACGAACCCGCGTCCCCTGCACCGGCAGGCGGACTCTCAACCACTGCGCCACCAGGGAAGCCCTATTGAAATTTTAAATGCCTGGACCCTTTGACTGAAAGCTCCACTTCTAGGTACCTAATCTGAAGAACCAATAGCCTGTACACCCAAAGAGCCATTTACAAAGATGCTCTTTCATTCGTCTGTTTATTCAGTGAATATTTATTGAGTGCCTACTGTGTACCAGACACAGTTTTAGGCACAGCAAGAACAGAACAGGAAATGTTTTTCTTTAAAGAAGTTCTAGTGGGAGCAGACGGAACAATAAACAAATGAACAATCTAACAAATGACTAAATAGGATAAAGTCAGGCAGTAATAAATGCTATGAAAAGTGTTTAATGCAGCATAATAATGAAGAAAATTTGGAACCCATTTAAATGCCCCTAAATAGGAAATCATTTTAAATATATAAATATAAATATGTGTATATATATATATATATATATATATACACACACACATACTATGGACTATTACATAGCATTTAAATAGGATGACATAGGTCTGTGTGTACTGATGTGGTAGGTTCTCCAAGACATAAATTTGCTAAGTAAAAACAGAACCAAAAAACCCACAAAACACAAAACCTTGCAATTCAGTATGTGGAATTTAATCCCATTTCTGTAAAAAAGAAAAGTACCAAATTATATAGATGTACGTGTATATATGGAAATGAAAAGGTTTAGAAGATAAGGTGGTCAATTCTAGGCAGGGGATTAGGATTTGAAGGGAGAGTCAGAGAGAGTTTTTGCTTTTTCTATATGGTTTGAATTATTTTTACGATGAGAATGTTTTTATAAATGCCTCACATATTAAAAGGAACAAAATAACTGTTACAGAACATAGAAGATGGAAGCTTCCCAATTCAATTTATAGAACTAGCATAACCCTGATATTAAAACCTGACAATGTTAGCACAAGTAAAGAGGACTGGAGATCAGTGTCACTTATGAATATGGATGGAAAATTCCTATGTAGAACATTAGCAAATAGAATCCAGCAGTATATAAAAAACCATGGCTCAGCAGGGTTTCTTCCAGAATCACAAGGATGGATGAATATCAGAAAGTCTATAATATAATTCATCAAGACAGTCAGTACTGCCCTTGGACCTGGGCAGCAGGGCCACCTACCTTGGCCCCCCTCCAGCCCTGCTGAGGGGTAAATCCTTTACCCAAAGGGTAAAGGATTCCTCTGGGCCAGGGAGACTTGGCCTGTGTTCCTCCTTCCTAATAGACCACACTGTCAGTACCAGGACTCCAAAACTGCCTGCCCACATGGCCCCAAGTCCATTTCCAGGGCCTACACTGACCTCTCCCCTGGTTCCAGCCCATCAAGGGTGGATCTTGCCACCAGAATAGGACGCAAGGACCAAGGCCTCAGGGACGATGGCCAAGGTGAGGCTGTTTGTGTGGTAGGGTAGAGCTTGGATTCTTGGGCTGGGGTGTCCATAGGTGTGCATATGAGGTTCCGGGTATGGGATGGAGCTGGGGGTGGGAAGAAAAGGATGGTGGGCGGCAGCCCGGGGTTAGGGATGGGCAGCCTGTCTCCAAACTTCCCTATTCTAGCACGATATTCCAAGGAGTGCGAGTATTCTAAATTCAAACCTGGCCTGCCAGGTTGTTACGAAGGTAAATGTCAAGGTAGGAAACAAGAACGTATTTTATTTAACAGTTTGACATTTTGGTTTGCAGTTTCTAAATATTTCCAAATATAACAGGCCCCACGGTTGTTAAGGGCAACTCGGCAATAACAGAACCCAGGAGAAAGAAGCATGATACCAAACATAGAAAAGACATTGGAAAGATGAATGGAGACAAAGAAGAGACAGAGTGGTGGGAAGATGGAAATGGAGATGTTCTGAAACGCAGTCACTTGGTCCTTAATATGTGCCTCCTCTGCTAGGTGGTATAAGGAGTGGAGAAGAGATCCCGTGGATTTTGAAACTTGGAGGGGATGAGAGTGATGGCCGTAGTTGAAAAGTTGGGAATAATTTTCTGTCACTAAAGATGGAGTTTTATATGTATCTTTAAGGCCAACTGTTTTGATCATTGTTTGTCCCAGGCCCCAGCAGTGAAAGCATTGGAGTCCTAACCATTGGATCCCCCAGGGAACTCCTGATGGCTTTTAAACAAACTGTGAAGTCAACACAACCTGAATGCTTGTGTTAATTGTAATGATTTCCTCATGCTGGTCTCAGTGTCTGCTGTATCAGAGTCTATAAGAATGTGCCACTACTCCAGCTCTTTCTGTGGAGAGGTGGTTTTGTGGTTATTTTTTCAGGGAGGTTTGACTTCTGGAGACGAGAATCCTAGATAAAAAGCACGAGAGAAGGCACTCCAGGTTTTCTAAATTTCTGTCTTTAACTTTGCCCCCTAGCCCAGAATGACTTTTTTCTTTTTAAAATAGCTTTGTTAAGGCATAATTTACATATCCTAAAATTCAACTCTTTTAAAGGTACAGTTAGACAAGTTCTAGTAAATTTATACGGTTGTACAACCATCACCAGAATCCAGTTTTAGAGTATTTCCATCACCCCAAAGATTTCCTTTGTGCCTGTTTGCAGTCCATCCTTGCTTGCACCCCCAGCCCCAGGTAACCACTGACCTGCTTTCTGTCTCTATAGTTTTGTCTTTTCTGGAAATTGCGTATAGATACAATTATACAAATTTTAGCCTTTTGTAGTCTGGCTTCTTTGAGTTAGCCTAATATTTTTGAGATTCATCCATGTTTTAGAGTATATCCGTAAGTCACACTGATATTGTATTCTTACTACTCCCGAATAGTATTGCACTGCGTTGATACATCAGCCTTTGTTTATCCGTCCATCAGTTGATGGACGCATGGGTTGTTTCCAGTTTGGGGCTATTATGAAAAATGTTGCCGTGAACATTTGGTACGAGTCTTTGTGTGGACAAAGAATTTCTATGTTTTAATTTCTCTTGAGTATATTCCTAAGGATAGAATTGCTGAGTCCTATGGTAAGTTTATGTTAAAAATGTTAAGAATCAGCCAGACTGTTTCGTAAGGTGGCTGCTTTATGTAAATTCCCACCAGCAGGGACTGAGGGTTCCAGTTTCTTCACATCCTTGCCAGCACTTAGTATTGTCAGTCTATTTGATGATAGCCATTTTAGTGGGATATTTCATTCTCGTTTTAATTTGTATTTTCCTAATGTCTGACGATGTTGATTCAGCGTGCTTTCATGTGCTTATTTGCCAGCCAAGTATCTTCTCTGGGGAAGTGTCTATTTAAATCTTCTGCTCAGTTTTAAAACTGGGTTATTTATCTTCTTATTAAGAATGCTCTGGTAAAAACGTCAGTTGAGGGACTTCCCTGGTGGCGCAGTGGTTAAGAATCAGCCTGCCAGTGCAGGGGACACGGGTTCGAGCCCTGGTCCAGGAAGGTCCCACGTGACGCAGAGCAGCTAAGCCCGTGCGCCACAACTAACTGAGCCTGCGCTCTAGAGCCCGCGAGCCATAACTTCTGAAGCCCACCTGCCACAGCTACTGAAGCCCATGTGCCTAGAACCCGTGCTCGGCAGCAAGAGAAGCCACCACAATGAGAAGCCCGCACACCGCAACAAAGAGTAGCCCCCACTTGCCGCAACCAGAGAAAAGCCCGCGTGCGGCGACGCAGCCAAAAATAAATAAATAAATAAATTTATTTTAAAAAGTCAGGTGACTCAGATTACCTTCTTTGCTGAACACTTTTCAGTGATTACACATTTACCTCCCCCCCCCACCACTTCTTCTCCAGGTTAATTCCCACTCATCGTCCTCCCTCAGCTCACATGTCTCTTCTTTAGTCTCAGGAACCTCCAGTATGATACGCTTTGTCATTGCCTCCTGGATGTCTACTTCCTAGCACTTGCTACCATTGTAATTACATACTTAAATGTGTAATTTAAATCTTTGTCTCCCATGTCCTTCAACAGAGCGTGGGCGCCATCTTGTTGTCCCCCTGCATCCTCAGTGTTGAGCCAGTGCCAGGCACACAGTGGGCATCTCAGACACATTTGTTAAATAAGTAAGTAAACAAAAAAGGTCCTGCTTCCTTAAGGAGCGAGGTTTCTGAAAGGCCATGTTCATTCCAAGCCAGGGGCTGACAGCTGTGTGAACCCCCAGGGCACTCAGGAGGCCTCAGTGGAGCCCGGTATGGTCAGGGCCACAGAGAGGAGCTGTGCACTGAAAAAGTAACGGGCTGTGGGCAGGGAGCCGGGGGACTTTGGGATTAATTTACACACACTCCTATACATAAAATAGATCACCAACAAGGACCTACTGTATAGCACAGGGAGCTATACTCAATATTTTGTAATAATCTATAATGGAAGAGAATCGGAAAAAGAATACCACTACCACCGCCGCCCCCCACCAAAAACAAGTAACAGGCTGTGTCTGAGGAGGACTTGTAAAAGGCCAAGTGTAAAGAGCCTGTCCTATGGATGGGCCTCCACCTGGAGAGAATTTGTGCTCCCAGAATTCCTTCCTGGGGAACAATAATTTAGCTCTTGAATTGAGAGATGAGGAATGACAGTGGATGTGATAAGGAAAAAGCTCTGCTGTAGAAGAAGCTATGGGGAAAGGCCTCTGTGATTCCATGTTGAAAGGAGAAAGTCCCTCTTTCCGGGCCAGGTTGTTTTTTTTAAAAAGGGAACTTTATTTTATTTGTTTGTTTGTTTATTATTTTGGGGGGGCAGCGTTGGGTCTTCGTTGCTGCACGCGGGGTTTCTCTAGTTGCGGTGAACGGGGGCTACTCTGCATTGCGGTGTGTGGGCTTCTCATTGCCGTGGATTCTCTTGCTGCAGAGCAGGGACTCTAGGCACGCGGGCTTCAGTAGTTGTGGCTCGTGGGCTCTAGAGCGCAGGCTCAGTAGTTGTGGCACACAGGCTTATTAGTTGCTCCGCGGCATGTGGGATCTTCCCAGACCAGGGCTCAAACCCTTGTCTCCTGCACCGGCAGGCAGATTCTTAACCACTGCGCCACCAGCGAAGACCCCAAGTTTGCGTATAAAACATTAACTGGAGACCAGTATTTCCAGGAGACACAACAGTTCCCCTCCCCCACCCCCATGGTGCCTGGCCTCTGCTTGAAATTTTGTCTCAGCCTTTTTCTCTTCCTCACAGTCCCCGTGTCTCTCTTTAGTTCTCTGTCTTTACTTAGAATGGAAATGTATTCACTGGTGATTGTATTTGTTTGAAGTAAACCAATGTTAATGAAGCTTTGGGTGCACTGAACATTTTGAACATTTGAAGTATCAGCCTCAAAGAAAATCTAAATGTCCCCAAATGAGCTTCTGACATATTATATGTTTCCCACGGGTGGGTGGCTTGGGTGGGTGAGCTATTTGAGCAAGAATCATTTTATTTCTGCAAAGCTGTGTGACTTCTGTTTTTCATTTTTACCTTTTGTAATTCCCTTTTTGGTTTTTAAAAAATTTTTCAAATTTTATCTTTCTTTTTATAATTTTATTTATTTATTTATTTTGGCTGCGTTGGGTCTTTGTTGCTGCGCTCAGGCTTTCTCTAGTTGCGGCAAGCGGGGGCTACTCTTCTTCGCATTGCACAGGCTTCTCATTGTGGTGGCTTCTCTTGTTGAGGAGCATAGGCTCTAGACGTGCGGGCTTCAGTAGTTGTGGCACGCAGGCTCAGTAGTTGTGGCACATGGGTTTAGTTGCTCTGCGGCATGTGGGGTCTTCCCGGACCAGGGCTTGAACCCGAGCCCCCTGCATTGGCAGGCAGATTCTTAACCACTGTGCCACCAGGGAAGTCCCTCTTTTTTGTTTTTTAATTAAAGTGTACTTGATTTACAATGTTGTGTTAATTATTGCTGTACATACAGCACAGTGATTCAGTTATACATATATATGCATTCTTTTTCACATATTCTTTTCCATTATGGTTTATCATAGGATGTTGAATACGGTTCCCTGTGCTATACAGTAGGACCTTGTTGTTTATCCATTCTCTCTATAAAAGCTTACATCTGCTAACCCCAACCTCCCGTTCCACCCCTCCCCCAACCCCCTCCCCCTTAAAGCCGAATCACTTTTGATGAGAGGAGAAAGAGGACGAAGAATGCAAGTTGCCGTCCTGGTAAGGTGAGCCATGAGAACGGGGGCTCCGCACCCCCAGACTGGGCATCCCCAAGAGCTATGGGGCTGAGGGACAAGGTACCCAGAGCTGGGTCTGGAGCCCTGGCAAGGTTTCAAGATCCTCTAGCAAATTGTGATTCAGAGATCCCTGTATTGTAGAGTTCCTCTTAAGTTGTGGTCCTTGGATTATTCATTCTTATATATACATTAGAAAGAAAATCTCTAAAGAATACATCAGGCTATATGGTTACCTGTTATTGGGGAGGGGTAGCCAGATGGGGGTCAGGGATTCGAGGCAAAATTTTTACTAGGTAATTTAAACCAATTTTTAAATTTTGAAACAATCTCAGATTTATGCAAAAGCTGCAAGTATGGTAAAAATACCTTCCCCTCCGCCGAACCTTTTGAGAGTCAGTTGCTGATAGGATTCCTGATCACCCCTGAGTACTTTAGTGTGGATTTCCTGCAAGAAGGACCTCCTCTGACATAACCACAATATAATCAACAAAATCAGGAAATTAACATTGATACATTTCCACCATTCAGGTGTCCCAATAATGTCCTTTATAGAAACAAAAGGATCCAGTTCATAATCATGTGTTACCTTTAGTTGTCATGTCTCTTTCAGTCTCCTTCATTCTGGAATAGTTTCTTAGTATTTCCCCAGCCCTCATGATCATATAGATTATAGGCCAGTAATCTTTTCTTTTTAATTGAAGCATAGTTGATTTACAACGTTGTGTTAGTTTCTGGTGTACAAAAAAGTGATTCAGATATATATATATATATATATATATATATATATACTTTTTCATATTCTTTTCCATTGTAGGTTATTACAAGATATTGAATATAGTTCCCCGTGCTATATACACTTGGACCTTGTTGTTTATTTTTTATATAGTAGTTTGCATTTGCTAATCTCAAACTCTTAATTTATCCCTCCACCCCCTCCTTCCCCTTTGGTAACCATAATTTTGTTTTCTATGTCTGAGAATATGGTTCTGTTTTGTAAATAGGGTCATTTGTATCATATTTTAGATTCCACATATAAGTGATACCATATGATGTTTGTCTTTCTCTGACTTACTTCGCTTAGTATGATAATCTCTGGGTCCATCTATGTTGCTGCAAATGGCATTATTTCATTCTTTTTTTTTTAATATTTAGTTGTTTATTTGGTTGCATTGGGTGTTAGTTGCAGCAGGCGGGCTCCTTAGTTGTGGCATGTGAACTCTTGTTTGCGGCACGTGGGATCTAGTTCCCTGACCAGGGGTCGAACCTGGGATCCCTGCATTCGGAGTGCAGAGTCTTATCCACTGTGCCACCAGGGAAGTCCCTTCATTCTTTTTTACGGCTGAGTAGTTCCATTGTGTGTATGTGCCTGTACATATATATATATATACATATATGCCACATCTTCTTTATCCATCCATTTGTTGATGAACATTTAGGTTGCTTCCATATCTTGGCCTTATTGTGAACAGTGCTGCCATGAACTTTGGAGTGCATGTATCGTTTCGAATTAGAGTTTTCTCTGGATAAATGCCCGGGAGTGGGACTGCTGAATCATATGGTAGCTCTATTTTTAGTTTTTTAAGGAACCTTCATATATTCTCCATAGTGGCTACATCAATTCACATTCCCACCAGCAGTGGAGGAGGGTTCTCTGTCGACTTTTTAATGATGCAGGCCTGCAATCTTATAGAATGTCTTTCAAGTTAGGTTTGTCTGATGTTTCCTTTTTTCTTTTTTTTACTGGAGTACAATCGCTTTACAGCGCCGTGTCAGTTTCTGCTGCACAGCGAAGTGAATCAGCCATATGCATACACACATCCCCTCCCTCGTGGACCTCCCTCCCTGCTGTCTGACGTTTCTTTGATTAAATTCAGGTTATGAATCTCGGGCAGGAATATCACAGAAGTGATGTATAATCTTCTCATTGCCGTCTATCCGGTGGCACGTGATTTCGATTTGTCCCCTTCCTGATGACATTAACTTTGATCACTTTTTTAAGGTGGCGTCTGCCAGGATTCTCCACTGTAACAGTTACTCTTTTCCCCTTTGTAATGAATGAGGATTTTGTACTTTGAGACTATGTAAATACCCTGTGCTGTCTCGAATTTTGAATTTACTCATTTTTTAATTATGGACTCATAATTTCCTAATTTATTACTATTTCCCTTCTTTACTTTTTTTGGGAACCGTGTGAATGGATTAAATATTTTAAAAACTAACTTTTAAAAAGAAAGAACCTGAAGTCCAGAACCTCTGCTGACCTTTAGCCTTTACTGATTTACCATTATCCTTTGGCCAAGCTTAGGGCATGTACCACCCAAGGTGCCAGGGGGTGTGTATGGTGGGGACAGAGGGGGTGTTATCAACCGCAGGGGAACTCAGGACTGAGTGGGGAGAGAGATTTCTCCACATGGAAATGGGTGGCTGTTACCAAAAGCAGGGAGAATGGAAACTAGGCGGCGAAGACACTAGTGGATACAAAAACAACAAAACACAAAAAAGAAACTATGACCAGAGGGCCTTGGGAGTCTTGTGCTGGGAAACAGGGGATGTGTTGGAGCGGAAATGGCTACCAGCAAGTAACGGAACGAGCCCCAGGGCCAGAGGCCCCCGCTCGCTGGCGTTCCGAGTTGGAAGCCAGGCCACTTTCCGTGGAGTCGGGACCCAAGTGGGGACGGTTGGCAGCACCTGGCTGAGGGAGCTATTCAGAGGCAGAGGACTGGCTCCTAGGAGGGCCTGACTGCGTCTCCAAAAGCATAACGTGTCTTGGTGGGAGAGTTCAGATGAAAGAACGGCCCTGGGAATTTGCGAGTCCTTCTTCCTAGAAGTGGCCTTGAGCCCAGCATTTGAACTTTGGCAGCGTTGCTGGGATGGAGAAAGTTGTTGGCAGCCTCTGAACTCTTTGTAGACTGTTTTTCAAACCCAGGAAGGGTCTGCCACATAACGTGAATTATGCTTGATGCCGTTCACCCTATGCCTCTCAGCCAGGCATTCCTCCACTTCTCAGCCACGAACCCATGGAGTCTGCTTATCATTCCTGCGTTCACAGGATATTTTAAGGAACTGTTTGTATGCCAGCTGTCCCTGGCCTGACCAGAGCACACCTCCGCAGACAGACTCATTCTGCAAATTTCTAACAAAGCAAAAATGTTGATTTTGGCATGCGTTAGCCCCAACTTATCAGACTCGATTGCTCGATTGACTAGGAAAAAATATCTAGGGAAAACACATTTTATGATTTTAATTGTTATTATAGGTGCTCTCAAAAAATAAATCTGTGAACTGCCATATATTTCAGTGAAAGAACTCACATCTGGTTCTGATTAACTCCGGAGTCTGTTGGCTGACTTAGCACGGGAGTCTTTTCTGGAAGTCAGCTCTGTGTCTCAGGGATTTTTGTTTTCACCCAGAGAGACACAGTGGAGACCTTGTTCCAGCACAAAGGCATTAACTGTTAGCGTGACCCTTCACAAACATGGCGATGCTCATCAAAGACCTCAGAATCCCTCCTGGAGGTCTGACACAGACAAGGCTGAAGGCAAGGGCGGGTGGATGGAGAGAGAGAGTTCCAGGCTAGCTCAACAGACTAGGCTTCAGGCGTTGCCATTTTAACCCCCAGTCACAAGAAGGACCCGTAGAGGCTTTGAGAAAGGCGTTGTCAACCCTCACCCTCTCTCTGGGAAAGAGGAAAGGAAAAATAATGAACTCTATGCTACATTCACTTTTGTGATGAACAAGATGGTAAAATCTGTAACAGACGTCCTGGGATAGCCCACTTTCTTCTCTCAAGATATAAGAGCTATAATAAACACACATCTCGGACTTCCCCAGTGGCGCAGTGGTTAAGAATCAGCCTGCCAGTGCAAGGGGCACGGGTTTGAGCCTTGGTCCGGGAATATCCCACGTGCCACGGAGCTGCTAAGCCCATGTGCCACAACTACTGAGCCTGTGCTCTAGAGCCCGCAAGCCACAACTACTGAGCCCACGTGCCGCAACTACTGAAGCCTGCGAGCCTAGGGTCCGTGCTCCGCAACAAGAGAAGCCACCGCAATGAGAAGCCCGCACACTGCAATGAAGAGTGGCCCCCCTCTTGCCGCAACTAGAGGAAACCCCGTGCGCAGCAACAAAGACTCAACACAGCCACAAACAAAACAAAACAAAACGAAAAAACACACATCTCACTTCCTTTATGGGCAAGATGGCAGGATGAATGGTAAAAATGTGAAATGAAGCCACCACAGCCAATAGCTGTGCTTGGTCCATAGGAGTCAAGGAGTCCACTAAGCATTGTCCAGGATGAAATGCCTTTGACCTGAAGCCTCTTTTTTTTTTTTTTTTTTTTTTTTGACCTGGCCGTGCGGCTTGCAGGATCTTAGTTCCTGGCCAGGGATTAAACCCATGCCCTGAGCAGTGAAAGCGCAGAGTCCTAACCACTGGACCGCCAGGGAATTCCCTGAACTCTCACGATTTTAAAATCCTCTGGCAGTAGGCGATTCTGGCTAATGGGGAGCCACAGCTCCTCCTGCATCCTGCTCTGTGGATGGGAAGAACAAGATAGCTTCAAATTCTAATTCCTCCCTCTTAACTCACATTCTCTCTGTGGACGATGGGAACCATCGTCCCAGCATCCTGCCCTGCTCCTGGGACGTGAGTGGGTCTCGCTTGGGGTGGCCTCCCCTTACTCTCCATCTGCATGGTCCTTCCTCCCCAGTCACACCCTACACACCCCAAGAACTCTTTGCCTAACTGCATGTGCATTGCATCTCAAAGGAAACAGAGAGACCAGTTGTTCCCAGTTACACCAAGGAACAGAGAGAGGTAATGATAACCTTGAACAAACCTGACTTAATAGGGGCAGGACAGTTTCTTTCCCGAGTGCATACCTGTAATAGACTTTATCCTTCAAAAAGCCTTTGATGAGTTCCCCACATACAGCTCCACGAGTCACTGGATGACTGGTCGCTTTTGTCACAAGTAGGGAGCTACCTTAGGGGCAGGGATAAATGGGTTCTTCTCTGCCTGGAAATGTATGAGTACTAATTTTTTTTGAATCGAACAAATTATTTTTTTTTAATTTATTTATTTTGGCTGCACTGGGTCTTAGTTGCAGCACACGGGATCTTTAGTTGCAGCATGCTTGCAGGATCTAGTTCCCCGACCAGGGATCGAACCCAGGCCCCCTGCATTGGGAGCCTGCAGTCTTACCCACTGGACCATCAGGGAAGTCCCTGAATACTAATTTTTAAAATAGCCAACAGTTATTAAGCACCTACTCTGTGCCAGGTGTTGCCCTGAGCACATCCCAACTGTTAACTCACGTCATCCTCACCACAACCTTCTAAGGGAGGTACCGTGACAATACCAATGTTATAGGCAAGGAGACAGTTACAGAGAGATTAAGGGCCTTGATTGAGGCAACTCAGCTAGCTCTAGAACAATCATCAGTGACATTATAATAATTCATTTAGATTTTACAGTAAGATCTCATTGTAATATTTGTGAATGACACAGAACATTAAGCGTATTGAAAATTCAATGAGACTAAATTGCAGAAAGATCCTTTTAGTTTTAGCTCTGTCTGCCCGCAGTCTCCTGACAATTCTAACCCTGCGTCATCCTGCAGCAATGTCCCTTCCTTTCCAAGCCCCAGTCACCACCCTTATTTAGGCCTTTACTCTGTCTGCCTTGAACTTTATAACGGCCTCTTAACTAGTCTCCTGGCTTTCTGTTGCTCCCCGGCTCCAATGCAGTTATCGCATCACTGCCAGATTAAATGAACACAGTACAGCTCTGTCTCAGCCCGAGCTAGTTCCAAGCCCACCCATATCTGGGTTCAAAGCCGTCCACGGCATGCCATGGCCAACTTTGCCAGCGTTGCCGGAGTTATGCTCTTTGACCCAAGACGTTTTTGCTAACTAGCAGCCTTGAGCCAAAGTACTGCGGTAGGTTATGGGGAGTTGGAAGGCCACAGTCCTCGTCCTCAAATTGGTTTTCGTGGTGAGAAGACAGACTTGTAAACAAATGCAAAATCATAAGTTAATTGTTCCAAGGTAGGAGTGTACAAAGTACACACAGGAGAAGAAGTACCCACATCTGCCCAGGGGGCATCAGGGATCTGTGAGCTGAGAGAAAAAGCCAAAGGCCCAAGTGGACCATAGGAGAGAGTTCCAGGAGAAGAACACAGGGCACAGGGACACCGTGGAAGGACAAGCAGCTGAGTCCAGTGGTAATGCAGAGTTCGATGGGAAGTCGAAGAAGTTTAGAAAACAGGGGGCCAGAGAAAGGCCTTTCACGAGTTGAGTTATTGTACAGATATAAGTCCAATTCCAAACTACAAAATGACCTTAAAGTTTGTCTGGAAAAAATAAGTGTGAGAATTGCCAGGATTTTCTTTTAAAGAAGAATAGTGAGGAAAGAAAAAAATATTACTCTACTAAATATTAAAATATAAGATCACAATGGTCGGAACTGTGTGGTCCCGGTGGGGATTAGAAAGATAAGGAATACAGCAGGAAATACGGAAATGGACCCAGGTATATATTACAAGTCTTATAAAATATTTTATTCATTTATTTATTTTTTAGTTTTATTTTTTGGCCATGCCATGCAGCATGTGGGATCGTAGTTCCCCGAGCAGGGATCCAACCCGCACACCCTGCACTGGAAGTGCACAGGCTTAACCACTGGGCTGCCAGGGAAGTCCCTAGACTTATAAATATTTTAAATGTGATGTCTCAAATCAGGATCAAAATGGTGGATTATCCAAAAGATGTTTCTGCAACAACTACCTGAACTATTTTGAAAAAAAAGTTGGGTTCCCTACCCTTCCCCATCATTCACAAAATAAATTCTAGATCAGTGCTGTTCAATAGAATTTTCTTTGATGATGGAAATATTCTATATCTGTGCTATTCATTATGGTAGCCACTGGCCACATGTGGTTATCGAGCACTTGAAGTGGGGCCAGTGCATTGAGAAACTGAATTTTTTATTTCAATTGATTGAAATGTAAATAGCCATTTGTGACTGGTAGCTACCAAATTGAACAGCACTGTTCTAGAGGGACTAAATGTATAAATATAGGAAAAAGAAACAAAGGACACGAATAGGAAAATCACAAAAGAAGAAATACAAATGTCCAGTAAATATGAAAAAAAACTTCAACCTCACCTCTAATCACAGATTCACCAACCAAGACAACTATGAGAAAATTCATCAATCTGACAATGCCTTAAAAAATGTTGCTTTATAAAACTTTTAGAGGAAAGCCACTCTTTGACGTAAACCACAGCAAGATCTGTTTTGTGTTGTTTGCGGTACGCGGGCCTCTCACTGTTGTGGCCTCTCCCGTTGCGGAGCACAGGCTCCGGACGCGAAGGCTCAGCGGCCATGGCTCACGGGCCCAGCCGCTCCACGGCATGTGCGATCTTCCCGGACCGGGGCACGAACCCACGTCCCCTGCATCGGCAGGCGGACTCTCAACCACTGCGCCACCAGGGAAGCCCGCGAGATCTGTTTTGACCTATCTCCTAGAGTAACAGAAATAAAAACAAAAATAAACAAATGGGACTTAATTAAACTTAAAAGCTTCTGCACAGCAAAGGAAACCATAAACAAGACAAAAAGACAACCCTCAGAATGGGAGGAGATATTTGCAGATGAAACAACAGACAAAGGATTAACCTCCAAAATATACAAACAGCTCATGGAGCTCAATATCAAAAAAACAAACAGTCCAGTTAAAAAATGGGCAGAAGACCTAAATAGACATTTCACCAAGGAAGACATACAGATGGCCAAGAGGCACATGAAAAGATGCTCAACATCGCTAATTATTAGAGAAATGCAAATCAAAACTACAATGAGGTATCACCTCACGCTGGTCAGAATGGCCATTATCAAAAAAGCTAGAAACACTAAATGCTGGAAGGGGTGTGGTGAAAAATTATTATTATTACTTTTGTTTGTGTGTGGAGTACATTTTTATTTAATTGAATCAATTCTTTCTGGATGGCCGTTGTTTGCTCTATGATGGCGGCAGTCCAGGTCCCATGTTGGTGTACTTGGTGGCATCCCTTGGGGCAAAGGGGAGCCGGGGAGAGGAGAGCTCAGGAAGTGATCATCGCTGCCATTCTCTGAGCATTCAGCTCTGTGCCAACCACTTGGCCCCCAGCCTCTCACCACAACCTGGTGAAGTAGATGCCATCATCCCCATTTTACAGATGGGGAAATAGCTCCAGAGGGGTTCAGCGTTCCCATCCCGCAGCCGGAAAGCCAGGGTTTGGAGCCGGGTCTGTGACTCCGGTGGCTGGCAAGGACTCCAGGACCACGTGCGACATTGAGGCCTTCTTGGGGCGAGGCTGTGGCGAAGACACCCCCCCCCCCCCCGCCCCGCACACAGAGAAGCTACGACCCTGGGCCCTCCTGATGGGGAACGGGGACCTCACCAGCGAAGCCAGGCAGACATCCCTCCCCCACTACCCGGAGACACAACATCCCTGGTGATCTATCCATCTCTTAGCTCTCCACGCTCCTGGGACCTGAAGTAAGAAAACTGGTGTATATGTGGGTGGGTTTTAACTCGTTTTGAAAAGACTTTAACTTGCGGAGGCTGGGATGGGGTAGAGCTCTCAGAAAAGGAATTTGGGGAATGGAGTGTCCTCAGATTTTTCCATCTGCTCAGATGATGGCGGTTCCCGGGGAGGGAGAGCCCGGAGGCTGCCAGGTCCCTCTTGCAGCATAGTTAAAGCCTGAGATAGTTGTGTGCTCACAAGGAAGCGGGGTGGGGAAGCAGAGCCAGACTCCATTTGGTCTCCATCACTGCTCAGAAAGCAACTTGGGTCAAGGCTGCAGTCAGAGCTGGGTCTGTAGCAGGGAGCTGGCGGCGGGGAAATTTTCCGGGTGGCTAGACCTGCCCAAAAGAACAGGAGAAGGGTGGTCTCCACAGGGCAGGGAGGGATGGACTTTAAGGTTTGCAGGGATGATCCATTTTTATTTTAAAACTGACCAACCTGCATCTTTCCCAGAGGAAAGAAGTGTTTTGGTTTTGTGTCTGTTTTTAAATGGTTAGAAAACGTAACTGTGTGAACCTGGGCAATCTCTTCAGCTCTGTTGAGTCTCATCTGCAATATCTGGACCAGGGAACTAAACCAGCGGATGTTCTGTTAAGGTCCCTTTTAGTGCGAAGGTCAAGGATATTCAAACATTCCCAAGTTCTGCCCCAGACCCACTGAGTTAGGATCTCCGGGGGAAGGGGCCTGAGAACCTATATTTTATTTTATTTTATATTTACTTGTTTTTTTTAATAGATGAGGATACTGAAGGACACTTTTTCTTTAGTCTTACTGAGATGTAATTAACACAGCACTGTATAAGTTCAAGGTGTACAGCATGACTTGACATACATATACACTGTGGAATGATTACCACAATAAGTTTAGTTACCATCCATCACCTTTTCTTTTTTTTGCGGTACGCGGGCCTCTCACTGCCGTGGCCTCTCCCGTTGCGGAGCACAGGCTCTGGACGCGCAGGCTCAGCGGCCATGGCTCACGGGCCCAGCCGCTCCGCGGCACGTGGGATCTTCCCGGACCGGGGCACGGACCCGTGTCCCCTGCATCGGCAGGCAGACTCTCAACCACTGCGCCACCAGGGAAGCCCCATCACCTTATATAATTACAAAAAACATTTTTTTCCTTTTGCTGAAAACTTTTAGGATCTACTCTTTTAGCAACTTTCAAATATACCAATACAGTCTTTTTTTTTTTTTTACTATAGTCATAATGTTGTACATTACATCCCCAGGACTTATGTGCCTTTTTCTTGAGGAGGGGGTTCTTTTTTTTTTTCGACTGTGCCATGTGGCATGCGGGATCTTAGTTCCCCAACCAGGGATCGAACCCATACCCCCTGCACTGGGATTGTGGATTCTTAACCACTGGACCACCAGGGAAGTCCCAGGACTTATGTGTCTTATAACTGGAAGTTTGTACCTTCACCCAATTCCCCCACCCCCACTCCCTTCCTCTGGCAAACCTCAAATCTGATCTCTTTTTTTATGTTTGTTTTGTTTTGTTTGATTCCACACATGAGTGAGATCATACAGCATTTGTCTTTCTCTGACTTATTTCATTTGAAGCTGTATTTTAATGGTACCCCAGATGAGTCTTACACCAGGAAAAATCAGGAATCGCTGTAGGGAATGGGACATCTCTAACCACCCCAGCCCTGTTTTGGAGAAGGGAAGAGAGAAAGGAGATGGAAGCTGGGAGCGCTGGCATTAAGGACTCTGATGTCAGGAACTGAGTTCCTGAGTCCTTCTGCCCCACCTTGGTGTCCCCACCTGCCATCCAGCAGCCCTGGAGCTCTGAATTTCTCCCATGAACTTGCCCACACGCTGGCACCCAGGAGAGGCAGCAGGAGATCAGCACAGGGGTTGGGGGACACGTTCCAGACCAGGGTTTAGGGACTTGGGGCGGGGGGGGGGGTCTGGCCCCACTCTGCCATTGATCTTTACAGAGTAGCTTTGTGAGGCCTTGAGCCAGGGCTTGACTTTTCAGAGCCCCGGTTTCTTCATCAGTAGAACGGGGACAATTAATAAGCTCATTGATTGTCAAATAGTCAATAAATATTACTGAGGTCTAACTGTCAGGGTCTGTCTTTAGGCTGCCGGCAGTATCCAGTGAGGTATCGATAGAAGAAGTGCTTTGAGCAGAACGAAGCTCTTTGTCAGCATTTCCCGAGTGTGCACCAAGGATGTGGGCTATTAATAGCGCTCCGTGAAAATAAAAAGGGTCTGTATTCAGTGGAGGAAGTGCTTGATTAAATCGAATTAAACCGTCTTTGATTTAGGACTTCTCGGAGTCTTTTAATGAATGTGCACTGACTTGCCGGGGCTGAGGCTGTGTGTGAGGGGGGCTGGAAAGGGTAGAATTCAGATCTTGGACTGGTTTGTTTGGTGATACCACTAATTAGTGGAGTATCTCTCTTTGTGTGTGTGTGTGTATGTGTGTGTGGTGAAATATACATACCATAGACTTATCCCCACCATCCATCTCTAGAACCTTTCCATCTGCTTTCAAATGGAAACTCTGTACCTATTAAACAGTAACTCCCCATTCCCTCTCCCCGTAGGCCCTGGCAACCACCACCCTACATTCTGTCTCTATGGATATGACTACTCTAGATACACCATATAGGGACTTCCCTGGTGGTGCAGTGGTTAAGAATCCGCCTGCCAATGCAGGGGACGAGGGTTTGATCCCTGGACCAGGAGGATCCCACATGCCGAGGAGCAACTAAGGCCCTGCGCCACAACTACTGAGCCTGCGAGCCACAGCTACTGAAGCCCACGCGCCTAGAGCCCGTGCTCCGCAACAAGAGAAGCCACCGCAATGAGAAGCCCGTGTACCACAACGAAGAACAACGCAGCCAAATAAATAAATAAATAGATAGATGAATAGATAGATACACCATATAAGTGCAATCACACAGTATCTGTCCTTTTGTGACTGGCTTATTTCACGTAGCATATTCGCTTAGCATTCATCCGTGTCGTAGCAGGTGTCAGAACCTCTGTCCTGTTCAAGTTGAATATTACCCCGTTGTATGTATAGACTGCATTTTGTTTATCCATTCGTCTATCTGTGGGCACTGGGGTTATTTCCACCTTTTGTCCGCTGTGAATGCTGCTGCTTTGAACAGGGCTGTGCGAATATCCGTTTGAGTCCTTGCTTTCAGTTCTGTGGGGTAGATACCCAGATGTGGAATTGCCGGAGCATCTCTTGGACTAGTGTTCTGTGGAACGCACTTTCGAAACATCGCTCTTTATAGCTCTGAGGGAGCACTGTTTAAGTGAGAACATTCCCGAATTTTCCAGGGATGTTCCTGCTGTGGCTGATGCAGTGGGAAAACATCCTGGGTTAGGAGTTCAAACTCACATTGCTCCCTGATGAGGACCTCTGTGGACCTTAGATTCTGCAGCGGTTAATTGAGTATGATGAACTGGACGATCTCTTGAAATCTCAGATTCTCTAACCTAACTTGGTCTCCCTCCCACGTGATCTGGTTTGGCCTGGTCCGGAAAAGAGATGGTGTGCAGCTACGGACAATTAAATGTCTTTGTCCTTCAATCTCAACATTTTAATCTTTTTTAAACCTGTTTCCTTTGGTGGGGGAAAAGGATATTTAGCTCTTTCCTCACCTTCTTGCTTCAGGGTCTCTATCTCCGAGTTGTCCTTTCCGTCTCTAGAGCTGGTGTCACAGCTGTGGCCTTCCTCTGCACTTTCTCCTCAATCAAGCAAACTGCTGGGAGGGAAGAGAGAGCTGCCTGTATTTCCTCTTCACTTTCCTATTGGAAGAGTGACTTTCCTTTTCTTCTACCATTAGAAACACAAAAGAAAGAGTAGTCACAGAAATTGGTCTGTAGGCTACAAATGATGAACCTCAGAAGCTCCCGTGTCCCATGAGAGAGGAGCAACTTCCCACTTTCTTCTTCAAAAACAGAGTCTTCCCTCTCCCATTAGGAATCTCTGGCTGCTACTTGAATTTTAAATATAATAGCCAGGTTTATACATTAAGCAAGCTTTGCCTGGTTTGCTTAGCAACGGCTCGAACTTTTATAGCTCGTTCTAAAGGAACTTGCAGATTTCATGATAATAACATCCATCTCACTGATCCAGAAGGGAAGAAATCTTAACCTTTCAGAATGATGAAAATCTAAAATTAAGCCACAAAGCAAAACAAAACCCTCCAAGACTCTGGAATAACCTTCACAAAATCCCACACTAAAGACAAGAGCTTTATTTGTGAGAAAAGCCTTTAGACCTGGAAATTCTATTCACTCTTTTTTAACAGATCCTTCTCAACAGCGAGTCAAGACCTGGGAGGGAACCGCTACAGACAGACGTGTTAGCAGCAGTGTTAAACCATCTGGTAGCTCGAGGACAAAGGAGACGGAAACCTAAAAAAAGCAGACATGGAACTGTGCTGTGACATTTTTGACAGATTCCAATCAGAATGACTAAGGTCAACAAAGTATTGATTTTTGTAAAGATAAGCTTCAGTTACCTGGAAAACTCATTTGTTTTTGAAGAATTTGGTGCCAGCAGAGCTGCATAATTGAAGTATCACTGTGTTTTGAACCAAAAACAAACCTAGCAAGATGTTCAGAGATTTAAAATCTATCCATTGGATGAGTCACTAGTGGTGTGTACAGGGCTGGAGGATTGGGTGAGGTCTTGGCTAAGACCAAACTCCTAGATTTTCTGAAAGTTTGGTGGTTCTGTGTAGAAAAACCCAACACTTTTGTTGTGTGTGTGTGTGTGTTAGTTTCTGCTTTGTTATAATAACAAAGTGAATCAGTTATACGTATACATATGTTCCCATTATCTCTTCCCTCTTGTGTCTCCCTCCCTCCCACCCTCCCTATCCCAACCCTCTAGGTGGTCACAAAGCACCGAGCTGATCTCCCTGTGCTATGCGGCTGCTTCCCACTAGCTATCTATTTTACGTTTGGTAGTGTATATATGTCCATGCCACTCTCTCGCTTTGTCACAGCTTGCCCTTCCCCCTCCCTGTATCCTCAAGTCCATTCTCTAGTAGGTCTGTGTCTTTATTCCTGTCTTACCCCTAGGTTCTTCATGACATTTTTTTCCCTTAAATTCCACATATATGTGTTAGCATACGGTATTTGTCTTTCTCTTTCTGATTTCACTCTGTATGACAAGACTCTCGGTCCATCCACCTCACCACAAATAACTCAGTTTTGTTTCTTTTTATGGCTGAGTAATATTCCATTGTATATATGTGCCACATCTTCTTTATCCATTCATCTGATGATGGACACTTAGGTTGTTTCCATCTCCAGGCTATTGTAAATAGAGCTGCAATGAACATTTTGGTACATGACTCTTTTTGAATTATGGTTTTCTCAGGGTATATGCCCAGGAATGGGATTGCTGGCTCATATGGTAGTTCTATTTGTAGATTTTTAAGGAACCTCCATACTGTTCTCCATAGTGGCTCTACCAATTCACATTCCCACCAGCACTGCAAGAGGGTTCCCTTTTCTCCACACCCTCTCCAGCATTTATTGTTTCTAGATTTTTTGATGATGGCCATTCTGACTGGTGTGAGATGATATCTCATTGTAGTTTTGATTTGCATTTCTCTGATGATTAATGATGTTGAGCATTCTTTCGTGTGTTTGTTGGCAGTCTGTATATCTTCTTTGGAGAAATGTCTATTTAGGTCTTCTGCCCATTTTTGGATTGGGTTGTTTGTTTTTTTGTTATTGAGCTCCATGTGCTGCTTATAAGTTTTGGAGACTAATCCTTTGTCAGTTTCTTCATTTGCAAATATCTTCTCCCATTCTGAGGGTTGTCTTTTGGTCTTATTTATGGTTTCCTTTGCTGTGCAAAAGCTTTGAAGTTTCATTAGGTCCCATTTGTTTATTTTTGTTTTTATTTCCATTTCTCTAGGAGGTGGGTCAGAAAGGATCTTGCTGTGATTTATGTCATAGAGTGTTCTGCCTATGTTTTCCTCTAAGAGTTTGATAGTTTCTGGCCTTACATTTAGGTCTTTAATCCATTTTGAGCTTATTTTTGTGTATGGTGTTAGGGAGTGATCTAATCTCATACTTTTACATGTCCCTGTCCTGTTTTCCCAGCACCACTTATTGAAGAGGCTGTCCTTTCTCCACTGTACATTCCCCCCTCCTTTATCAAAGATAAGGTGACTATATGTGCGTGGGAAAACCCAACACTTTACATGCACAAGCTGTCCTTTTGTTTACACAAGTAGAGGCTGGGATTTTGGCCTTGATTTAGAGGAAAACCTTTAATAGGGCTTTGATTCTGTAAAGGTAAAGTAGCCATGTTACCCTGCTCTGGATGGGGAGGTTTGCTTCTCTGTACGATAATGTAAATGAGTGTCTTCCCGTGGGCGGAGCTGCATCACGGTGGGCGGAGCTGCATCACGGATGTTTCTAAGATTATTGTTTCTTCTGGAAAGATGTGTGGTGGGGTCTTGTCCAAGACCAGGAGCAGTTATCAGAAGCTTCAGGAAAGCTGCCTGGAGCCTTATCTTCACTGCAGGCTGACTGAGTCCCCTGAAGGCAGCTAGACGGGCACGGCCTGAGGCCACCTGGACGCTCCCACAGATATTCCCCCAGGCCAGGTTATTCTAGAACAACCATGCAACCTAAGACCTTAGGAAATGTGCTGCCTCCAGAGTATTGCTCTGATCCCTTTTGGGGGCAAAGGGCAAGACCACATTTTTCTGGGTGTGGGTGGGGTTTCCCCTGCAAGGAATGGTTGTTCCCCTGATCAGTCATCCTGGGATCCAAAATAGGGACTTGGGGGGCTTCCCCGGTGGCGCAGTGGTTAAGAATCCGCCTGCCAATGCAGGGGACATGGGTTCGAGCCCTGGTCCGGGAAGATCCCGCGTGCCGCGGAGCAACTAAGCCCGTGCGCCACAACTACTGAGCCCATGCGCCACAGCTACTGAAGTCCGCGCACCTAGAGCCCGTGCTCCACAACAAGAGAAGCCACCGCAATGAGAAGCCCGCGCCCCGCAATAAAGAGTAGCCCCCGGGGCTTCCCTGGTGGCGCAGTGGTTGAGAGTCCGCCTGCCGATGCAGGGGACGCGGGTTCGTGCCCCCGTCCGGGAAGATCCCACATGCCGCGGAGCGGCTGGGCCCGTGGGCCATGGCCGCTGGGCCTGCGCGTCCGGAGCCTGTGCTCGGCAACGGGAGAGGCCACGGCAGTGAGAGGCCCGCGTACCGCAAAAAAAGAAAAAGGCAGGGGAGGCCTTTGTCACCGGCAAAGCCCATTAAAAATTCCTGGGAGATAAAAATAGAATCTGGGCAATAAAATAAAGTCTAACCTTTAAAAAAAAAAAAAAAAAGGAGTAGCCCCCGCTCGTCGCAACTAGAGAAAGCCGGCGCGCAGCAACAAAGACCCCACACAGCCAAAAATAAATAAAGAAAATTAATTTATTTAAAAAAAAAAATAGGGACTTGGGAGGAACTTTAGACTCTCCTAGGGGAAAACTTCTCCTTGTGCATTGAGCTTTGATGAAGGAAAAGCCTAGACCCTGGAAAGGAAGGGTTTATTCAGGATACTCCCATGGTGGGAGTGAAGTCGAATTCTGCGATAGACAACACGTCAAGGGCAACTGAAAGACACCAGAAGGCGGCAGGGTTGCCAGATAAAATGCTGGATGCTCGCTTAAATTTGCATTTCAATTAAACAACGAATACTATCTTAGCGTAAGTATGTCTTGACTATTGCATGGTTCTTAATATTGCACAAGACATACTGACACTAAAAATTACTTGTTGTTTATCTGAAATTGAAAGTTAATTGGGGCAGCCTATATTTTTCTAAATCTGGCAACCCTAAGAAAGGAACCTCTGTGAAGACCCTCCATGCTATCTTTCTTGTTACCTCCAAGTTTCCGGTATTACATATGAAATAAGTCTGGCTCAGCCTTGCTAGGGGCACTTGAGGAAGAGGTCTGTGCCCTGCTGGGGTGAGCCAGACGGGCTGGGAGAGCTTGT
>NW_020173671.1:955111-985566 GCF_003031525.2 Neophocaena asiaeorientalis asiaeorientalis | reverse complement strand
GGGGGGTCCTTGGGGAGAGGGGAGTAAGGGAGTTACCCAGGATCTCAGGGCTGTTGGAGGTGAAAGTGGAGTCAGGACAGATGTGTAGGTCTTGTAGGTATTTTGTCTGGAGTTCTAGAAAACTTGCAGAGGATCCTGGTAAAAGTGTGTGGTCAAGAAGGGCCCTGGCTACTGTGATTGGGGCAGCATGAATACATCAGCTGATGACATCTGGGATACTTGGGTTACAAATTCAACTTGAGGCATCAGGGTTGGAGTCTGTGATGTTGTGACTCATAGTAAGAAATGTGTATTTGGTCTTTGATTCCAGTTCTGGCACAGAGCTCCTAAAACCCTTAGCATTGCCTGTGTCTCTTGTTATGTTAATGGAGAGACTCTTGGAAAACACCTAGAGCTGGGGCTGGTTGCTAGGAGAACCAGCCACGTGATTAGAGGGTTGGAACTTTCAATCCCACCCCCCTGACCTCCAGAGAAGGGCGGGGCTGGTGAATCCATCACCAGTGGCCGGTGATTGAATCAATCAAGCTTCTGTAATGAAGCCTCCATAAAAACCCAAAAGGAGAGGCTTTGGGGAGCTTTCGGCTTGGTGAACAGGTGGAGGGTCTGGGAGAGGGGTGCCTGGAGAGGGCGCGGAAGCTCCGCACACACCTTCCCACACACCTTGCCCTCTACATCTCTTCCTTCCATCTGGCTGTTCCTGAGTTCTAGCTGTCAACTGAAAAAGAAACGTACAACCTAAAGCTGAGGATTACGTTTTATTCGGTGGACTTTCTGAGGACTTAAGTCCGGGAGGCAGCCTCTGAGTTAGCTGTGAGGGACTGCTCCGAAGAGGTAACGGGAGAGCCAGGATACATAGGAGTTTTTGCAACAAAAAACCAAGTAGTTGGAACATCAAAAGATTACTGTTAACGAAAGAAAAGCAGACATCAAGTTAATGCATTTAGCGCCGTTCGGTGTATGGGAAGATGCAGGAGTCTGGGCTCCTTGAAATCATTCCTTTGATATGCACCTTAACTATCTAGGCTCAGTGTCCTGCTTTTCTCCTTCCTGAATCCCCTCAGGGTGCAGAGTTGGGCTGCTGCAGGGGCTGGTGGCTTGATCGCTTGCCACATACTTTGTTTATTGATATGGCAGGTGACGTTTCTCATCCACATACCTTTTATAATAAACTGGTAATCTCGTAAGTAAAATGTTTCTGTTCTGTGAGCCGCTCTAGCAAGTTAATCGAACCCGAGGAGGAGGTCATTGGAACCTCCAACCTGTAGCTGGTCGATCAGAAGCACAGAGCTGGTAACCTGGGCTTTCGATTGGCATCTGAAGTTGTGAGGGAGGGGGCGGTCTTGTGGGACTGAGCCCTTAACCTGTGGAATTGGACGCTGTCTCCATGTAGATAGTGTCAGAATTGAGTAGATTTGTAGGGCGCCCAGCTGGTGTCGGAGAACCGCTTGTTGGTGTGGGGAGCCCCTCCCGCCCTGCAAACACACCCACGTTGGAACTGGGTACAGAACCCTTATAGGAAGATTTCTACGCAAGGGTGATTATACACTTGGTATTACCGTGCAGCTTTTCCTGTTGTCTGTGTTTCAGCTGAGGCCCCCGTGATGAGAACATAGGATGTTAGGTGCCCACATATTCTCAGGAAAAGCCCCAGATCATCTATGCAGAGCTCAGTAAAGTGGTGCCCCCAAACTGATCAGAGCATCAGCCACGGGAGGCTGTGCAGGGGGAGCTGAAGTGTCCACAAGGAGACTGGAAAGGGAAGGTTCCCCCCAAATCGTTGGCTACAAAGGTGAGGAGGGGGTGCCCTTCCCTTTCCCAAGCCAGAGCGCCTGGCCTGTGTCCCCCTGGGGTGGCCTCACACTGGAACCTGCCACACCTGGAAGATAAAGGTGGAGCAGCTCAGGGCAGCTTCCTGGGAACGGGCTGCACTCGCATTGTGTGTCAGGACACGGGTGAGTGGACTTTCCCACGGGCCCTGTGCACCTGTGGACAGCGGCCGGGCTTCAGTTCTCTGGAAAAGGAACTCCGTGATGAAGCTAAAGAGAATGATGCTGCGTGAAAGCAGCCCAACCCAAAAAAAAAGAGTACATACCGTATGATGCCACTTATATAAAGTTCTAGAGAATGCAAATTTGCCTCTAGTGCCAGGAAGCTTGGGGGTGGGGGAGGGACAGGAGAGAGGAATCACTGAGGGCCTCAAGGAAACTTTTGGGAACCACGGAATGTTCATTATCTTGATTTCTGGTTCAGTGGGCCTCTTCAAAAGACAAAACTTATCGGTCGTACACTTTAAGTATGTATAGTTTATTGTAGGCCAACTGTATCTCAGTAAAGCCGTATTCCATGTGAGTGGGTCTTCCGCCCCCAGCAGGAAGAGGTTGGATGCAGAAACTGGTCCTAAGTGCTTGGCCGGGTAATATATTACCTGGGCCAGAAAGTGGTGCTGTGGGATATGACTCTGGTGAATTCATAAGCATTTGACCACCTGCCACACCCAGAGGGCACTAAAGCGGAGTAAGGCTTCTCCTGTGTCTTATCCTCCCCGTCCCATCCCCAACCCTAATTCTGCAAGAGCCTGGGGCAGTCAGTTGAGTGGGGAAAGGGTGAAGGAGGAAAATCAGGCAGCCACCCATGACCCCCTTCCCCGTTGCAAATCCCCAAATGTGGGGCAGGAGAGAAGCTTTCCAGTGGTTGAGAGATTGGAGTTTTGATCTCAGTTTTAAAATCTCTCGTTTAATTCCTGAAGGACGATGGTGTGGAACAAAGTTGTTTCCTGCTGCATACCGATGAGTCCAGCTCACTCAATAACCAGTTTATGTTTTATTGTCTATCGACCTAGTCTCTTCTACCTACTGGGGATCAAGTGATCTGCTGTTTATTCTTAATTACCTCCATGGGAAGTGAAGAACAACAGAGCATACACGGGGATCTTGCCAGCTAAAGGAGCGTTGAAAGAAACAACAAGACATTTTCGGGCAAAGTGCCCAATCTCTGGGTGCCTTGGTTCCCTCATTTGAGAAAGGGGGATGAGGTTAATAGTCAGCTTAGGCTAAGTTGTGCTGTAATGACAAACAGCTCCAAAGACTAAGTGGCTACGCTAACAAAGATTTATTTCTTGCTCATATCACATGTCTATCACAGGTTGGCGTTGGCTTTTCCCCCTGGGACCATACTGAAGGAGCAGCCCTTTTCTGAGACATGGCTGGTGTCAGGGCAGCAGGAAAAGAGTGGTTGATGGTGGATCCATGCACTGGCTCTTAAGGCTTGTTTTTTTTTTTTTGGCCACACCCGCGAGGCTTGTGGGATCTTAGTTCCCCGACCAGGGATTGAACGCACACCCTCGGCAGTGAGAGCACAGAGTCCTAACCACTGGATCACCAGGGAATTCCCAAGGCTTGTTCTTAAAAATGGCTTCTGTCGCCTCTGTTAACATTTCCTTGGCTGATATCAACATGGTGGGGAGAGAAAACTCTCCCATAAGGAAGGACAGAGAATATTTGGGACAATAATACCGTCTACTGCAGTACCTACCTACCTATATAAACTGCTTAAAATCGTGCTCAATCAGGCCATGGAAGTGCTCTATAAGGACTGTGCTTAGTACTTTCTTTTCCTCTTGAATTTTTGGGGACTTTTGTTAAGGCCAGTTGCTCGCAGACCCTGATTTAGGAAGAGTCCCTACATCAGCTGCCCAATTCGGCAAGAACTACCAAAACACCAGAGAGGAACCCTAACAAAGAGGTTGCTGGAACCCAGGCCCCAAAGCCTGATTTGGTGTCTGATTGAAACATTCTAATGAAGAGGAATAAATAAAGCTGTGTTTTTCTGGGCTATTTCTGAAAGTCTCTCCCGAAAGACAGGCGTCAGGGTACTGGGCGATCATTCCTCAGCTATTTCAGGAAGACTGGGACACTGCAATGTTATTCTTGTCTCCAAGCAGACTGCAGTAGCTCCGCTTCTGTTAAGTGCTGAGACCACGGAGGGAGGGTGGCCGGGCTCTGGGCCGGCCGGGCTGTTTCCTCTTAGTATTGGGATCAGTATTACCTGGCCTGGTCACCGGCCACCAGTTTTCTGTGCAGCACCGCGGGGACCCAGACTATCCCAGCGGGAGGCAGGAGGTCTTCCTGGTGCGTGTTGGGTTTGGGGTTTTAGATTGGGCAGTCAGAGTCTGTGGCTGGAGGCTGTCATGGCATCATAGGGAGGGAGATTTTTCACTGTTCTTGAGCCTCGAGGCCACTGCAGCCACTGGACAGGGGCCATTCTTGGGTCTCAAAGACTCTTCTCGGCCCCTCTGAGCCTTTCAAAGCCCTCTGATCTAGAGCATGCAAGAGACCAAAACTCTGATTGTTGCAAGTGGGGCACTGAGGCAGAAGAGCTGCAGAAGAGGAATAGCGAGATTTGTGGTCACCTTTCAGTTCTTATTAGGACAGATTTAACCTTATTCTCTTTCTTTTAATGGCTTAAAAGCCATTCCAGCATGCGCCCTACAGCTACTCTCTCCCTTATCGCTTTTCTCCTTATCAGTGCAATTCAAAATGACAGACATTTATAGGTTATTTTCTGACTAGCGAAACAGTCACTGCCCGAGGTCTTTGGATGGTACGGACAGTCCTGTACCCTATTCCTGTTGTTCACGAGTGGCAGTAAGTTTACAAGGGTCTGTACCTCAGGGCCGAATGTGACAAGGCTTCACAGAGCTCGGGAGTACTAGGCATTCATGCCGTAGGCAGATGATGAGGGCTTCCTGCAAGAAGTGGCACTTGAGCTGGGCTTTGAAGGGTGATGTTCCCCGAAAAGATTTATTCATGTTCTAACCCCCATACCTGTGAATGTGACCTGATTTGGAAATTGGGTCTTTGCAGGTGTGAGCAAGTTATAATTTGGGATCATATTGAATTAGGTTGGGTCCCCATCCAGTCACTGGTGTCCTCTTGGGAAATTTGGACACAGACACAGATGGGGAGGATGCTCTGTAATACCAGAGGCAGAGGTTGGAGTGATGGGCTACAAGTCAAGGAATGCTGATGATTATTGCAGCTACCAGAAGCTAGAGAGAGGCAAGGAAGCATCCTCCCCTAGAGCCTTCAGAGGGAGCACGGCCCTGCTGCCACCCTGGTTTCAGACGTATAGCCTCCAGAAGCATGAGAGAATAAATTTCTGTCGGTTTAAGCCACCCAGTTTGGAGTAATTTATTATGACAGCCGCAGGAAACCAATATAGATGGGTAAGACTTTGAAATGCAGGAAAGGACTATGCGTAGACAGAGCCACTACGAGTGAATGTAACAACTTTGGAAAGCCTATGGTGTCCTTGGGGAATAATCAGTAATTTGATATGGCTGTGGCAAAGGAGGTAGAGAAGAGGAAAGAGCCACATTTAGTGGGAGGTAATGGAAATACAGACTGGCGCCCTGAATACCTGGCTAAGGATTTTGGCCTTTATCTTGTATGAGATGGGAAGCCATTAGCATTTTTTTTTTTTTTTAATTTTTAGCTGTGTTGGGTCTTCGTTGCCATGCACGGGCCTTCTCTAGTTGTGGCGAGCGGGGACTACTCTTCGTTGCCGTGTATGGGCTTCTCATTGCAGTGGCTTCTCTTGTTGAGGAGCACGGGCTCTAGGCACGCGGGCTTCAGTAGTTGTGGCACGAGGGCTTCAGTAGTTGTGGCTCGCGGGCTCTAGAGCTCAGGCTCAGTAGTTGTGGCGCATGGACTTAGTTGCTCTGCGGCATCTGGGATCTTCCCGGACCAGGGCTTGAACCTGTGTCCCCTGCATTAGCAGACGGATTCTTAACCATTGCACCACCAGGGAAGCTGCCATTAGCATTTTTTTTTTTTTTTCCGGTATGCAGGCCTCTCACTGTTGTGGCTTCTCCCGTTGCGGAGCACAGGCTCCAGACGCGCAGGCTCAGGAGCCATGGCTCACGGGCCCAGCCGCTCCGCAGCATGTGGGATTTTCCCGGACCGGGGCACGAACCCGTGTCCTCTGCATCAGCACGTGTACTCTCAACCACTGCGCCACCAGGGAAGCCCGAGCAGACAGATTCTTAACCACTGCACCACCAGGGAAGCTGCCATTAGCATTTTTGATCAGAGTCTGAACTGTGCTTGTGATAAATTACTTTCATTAATCAGGGATGAGAAATTGCCTTCCCATTATGGCTGTGGGTTTCTTCTTGTCCTTCTCACTGGTTTTGGCCACAGTCATGTTAGGTGATGCTGGGCTTAGTGCCACAGATGGATGACTCAAAGGTAGGGACATGCAGAAAAGGCATTTAACAAAATTCAATGTCCATTTATGATAAAAACTCTCAACAAGGTGGGTAAAGAGGGAACGTACCTCAACATAATTCAGTGCAATCTCTAGAAAAATTCCAATGGTATTTTTCAAAGAAAAGAGCAAATAATCCTATTTGGAACCACACACACACACACACACACACACAAAACCAAACAAACCCAAACAGCCAAAGCAATCTTGAGAAAGTAGAACAAAGTTGGAGGCATCATGCTTCCTGATTTCAAACCACATTCAAAGTGATAGTAATTAAAACAGTATGGCATTGGCATACAAACAGATACATAGATCAATGGAACAGAATAGGGAGCCCAGAAGTAAACCCAAACATATATGGTCAGTTAATTTATGACACAGGAGCTAAAAATATACAGTGGAGAAAGAATAGTGTCTTCAATAAACGGTGCTGGGAAAACTGGACAGCCACATGTGAAAGAATGAAACTCCACCACTATCTTATACCATACACAAAAATTAACGCAAAAATGGATTAAAGAATTGAATGTAAGACCTGAAACCATAAAACTCCTAGAAGAAAACATAGGTGGTAATCTCTCGCACATAGATCTTGACAATTATTTTTTTTAATCTGATACCAAAAGCAAAAGCAACAAAAGTAAGAATAAATAAGTGGGACTACATCATACTAAAAAGTTTCAGCACAGCAAAGGAAGCAGTCAACAAAATGAAAAGGCAACCTACTGAATGGGAGAAAATATTTGTAAATCATATACTGATAAGGAACTAATATCCAAAATATGTAAATAACTCATACAACTCAATAGCAAAAACTAAACAAGCAAACAATTAAAAAATGGGAAGAAGATCTGAATAGACATTTTTCTAAAGAAGTCATGCAGATGGCCAACAGGTACATGAAAAGATGCTCAACATCAATAATCATCAAGGAAATACAAATCAAAACCACAATGAGATATCACCTCACACCTGTCAAAGTGGCAGTTTTCAAAAAGACAAGAAATAATAAGTATTGACAAGGATGTGGAAAAAAGGGAACCCTTGTGCACTGTTGGTGGGAATGTAAATTGGTGCAGCCACTGTGGAAAACAGTATGGAGGTTCCTCAAAAAATTAAAAATAGAACTACTTATATGATCCAGCAATTCCACTTCTGGGTATTTATCAAGAGGAAATGAAAACACTAAGTCGAAAATATATCTGCACCCCCCAGATACTTGCAGCATTGTTTACAATAGCCAAGATATGGAAACAACCTAAGTAAACAACACAGTGGGTGAATGGATTAAAAAAATTGTGGTGTGTATATATATAATGAAATATTATTCAGCCATAAAAAAGAAGAATGAAATCTTGCCATCTGACACAACATGGATAGACGTTGAGGGCATTGTGCTAAGTGAAATAAGACAGAGAAAGGCAAACACGGTATGATCGCTCTTACATGTGGAATCTAAAAACAAACAAATAAAACCCACAAACTCATAGTTACAGAGAACAGATTGGTGGTTTGGGGTGGAGGTGCCCAGAAGGATGGGGTGGGAAGAAAGGAAAAAAAGCAACGCTGGAGATAGTTTGACTGATTTATCACTAAACTGTGATTTCCGTAGTTGATGAGCGCACGATATTTGCTGAATGAAGTGAATGAATTGGCCAGTCAATTTTTGGTTTAGGAAACAGCAACAAAAAACAAAAAAATCCTCTGTTATATACTTTACGTTAAATATGGGGAGTGGGATTGAATGCTGCAAAAATAACCTAAAAAAACCTATTTAAAAAATAAAAGATAAGAACAAGGTCTAATTTGCGTTTGCATCCTGCGCGCATAGACTAGGTAATACGTGTTTTTCAGGACTTTAGCTGTAAGTAATAGAAAACATTTTGCTTAAGCAACCAGGGAATTCATTGGATCACAAAACGGGGGAAAAATGAGAAGGTGTATTAGTTTCCTAGGGCTGCTGTGATATTGTGATTTATAATACGAAGTATATATTTGGTCTCCATCCCAGTTCCTGGCCCAGAGCTCCTAAAACCCTTGGAATTTCCTAAGTGATGAGAGCTATAAAAAGTGTCTTGTTACATTAATGAGGTGACTTTTGGAAAGCCCCTAAGTCACCTAAGGATGGGGGCTGGTTGACAGGGGAGCCAACTGTGTGACTAGAAGTTTGGAACTTTCCATCCCACCCCTGACCTCCAAGGAGGAGAGAGGAGCTAGAGATTGAGTCCCGTCACCAATGGCTGATGATTTAATCACTCATGCCTACATAATGAAGCCTCCATAAAATCCCGGAAGGACGGTGTTTGGAAAGCTGGGTTGGTGAACACGTGAAGGTTCTGGTAGTGTGGCTGCCTAGAGAGGGCATGGAAGCTCTGAGCCCTTTCCCCACTTGCTTTGTGCGTCTCTTCCATCTGGCTGTTCCTGAGTTATGTCCTTTTATAATAAACCAGTAATCTAGGAGGTAAAATGTTTAAGTTCTCTGAGCCACTCTAGCAAATTAATCTAACTCCAGGAGGGAGTCATTGGAACCTCTGGCCTATAGCCAGTTGGTTAGAAGCTCAGGTGACAGCCTGGACTTGAAATTGGTATCCGAAGTCGGGGTGGGGACAGTCTTGTAGGACTGAGCCCTTAACCTGTGGAATCCGATGCCTTCTCCAGGTAGACAGTGTCAGAATTGAGTTGAATTGTAGGACACCTCGCTGGTGTCAGAGAATTGCTTGGTGTGGGGAAGCCCTTACGCATCAGGGGTCAGAAGTATCGTGAGTTTGGCAGAAGTGTGAGAGTAAAGGAGAAACACAGGAATAGTGTAGGTTTCCTTCTCAGCTGCCCTAAGAAATTACCACAGTCTGGGTGGCATAAAACAACAGAAACATTCCCTCACAGTTCTGGAAGTTAGAAGTCTGAAGTCAAGGTATCAACAAGGTTACTTCTTTCTGGAAGCTCTCTCCCTCTCTGGAGGCTCTAGGGGAAATTCTGTTCCATTCTTTTCTCAGCTTCTGATGTCACCAGCAATCCTTGGCTTGTAGACACATCACTCCAATCTCTGCCTCCATCATCATGTGGCATCCTCCCTATGTATCTGTCTCTAGATCTCTTCTCCTCTTCCTGTAAGGACTCCCATCTTCTTACAAGGACACCCATACAACCTCATCTTAACTTGATTATATTTGCAAAGAAACTATGTCCAAATAAAGCCACATTCACAGGTGCCAGGGGTTAGGACTTCAACATTTCTTTTTTCTTTTTTTAAGGAATTGTTTAATTATTATCATTTTTAAAATTTTTATTTATTTATTTGGTTGCACCAGGTCTTAGTTGCGGCTGGCGAGCTCCTTAGTTATGGCTCCCCGTCTCCTTAGTTGTGGCACGCATGTGGGATCTAGTTCCCTGGCAAGGGATCGAACCCGGGCCCCCTGCATTGGGAGCTTGGAGTCTTAACCACCGCGCCGCCAGGGAAGTCCCAGGACTTCAACATTTCTTTTTGGAGGACACCGTTCAACCCACAACAGAGATATAGCTGGCTTCAGGTATGGCTGGCTTCAGGAGCTCAAGCAATATCAGGGCTCTGTCTCTTTACTGTTCAGATGGGCTTCCTGCCTGATGGCCAACAGCAGACCAAGGATGTAAATATGTGGTGATGGTACAGGTGGGCTTGGGCAGGGAAGTGGTGTTAAACAGCTCTTGTGTTTCATGCTCACGGATGCTAAGAGGGATGGGGAACCAGGAAAGACGACAGTTAGGCGTGATTGGTGAGGAAGGGCAAATCAGAGACAAATGGAAGGAGGTTTGGATAAGGAGCAGAGATGGGGGAGGGGACAGAGCTAGTGGAGTGGAGCTCTCATGGGCCCGGATACCCTGTTACCTGGTTGGCACAGATCTCCTTGTTTGTTTGTTTGTTTTTTGGCTGCACCACACGGCTTGCAGGATCTTAGTACCCTGACCAGGGATCAAACCCAGGCCCCTGGCAGTGGAGGCGTGGAGTCCTAACCACCGGACCGCCAGGGAATTCCCAGCACAGTTCTCTTTAAAAGGGTCCAGTAAAGATTAGGTACCTAACGCTAAGCTTGAGGAAAAGCACGCCTTTTCCGTGGAGATTGCTTGCTCCTCCCAGGATGGGTGGAGTGGAATCTGTTGTCTTCCCTCTCCAGCTTCCATTCTGCATTCCTTGATTAACAGCCCCGTCATTTTCCTTTAGGGTAATTCCCTCCACCACCACCTCCAGCTCTAGCTCCTGGGGTCTCTTGAAAACCCAGGACTAGACAATCAGGACAGTCCATCCCTTTGGCTAGAGCCAAAGTGATTGGCTCAGGGAAAGGCCTCCTCTGTGCCTAGTGAGTCCTCACCCCTAGACTTTTTCTGGAACTATTGGGGAAAAAGAAGCACCCTGTTCGGTGGAGGGTGTGAAACTGGTAGGGTGTAAGTGTGAAGCTGCTGGGGACCATCTGTGCCACCAGCTGGCGAAAGAAACCAAGACACCTGCCTCTGAAAGAAACCAAGACAGAAGAAGACAGAGCTGAGAAATGGAGAGAGGACCTGAGGCCCAGTGACGTGGTTCTAGCAAATGTATCTGACCCATTCACCCATTTATCCTCCTGTTTGTCCAACAAATATTTATTAAGGATCTACCAAGAGCTGAGTTATTTGCTAGTTTCAGTAATAAGTAAATAAGACTTCATCAGCTCTGCCTCCTGGGAGTCCCTGGTCTATGAGGAACTTAAAGACATGGTTTTAAATTATAATGTTAAAAAGGCAGAAAAGGGAACATTTCATGAGAGCCCCAGATCAAATGATGTGGAAATTCAGGAGAGAGATTATTTCCACTAGGGAAATTGACATTCTTGGATGTCTTTGGAAGGCGAGGAGGATGTGCACATACATGGATGAGATGAAGGGCGTTGCAGGAGGAGGAACTGTATGAACAAAATAAAAATTATGGGGTGTCGAGGGGGTGGACCAAAGCTTGAATTTGGCTGGAATATAAGAAATAGGAGGAATAGGAGAACTTGGAAAGTTGAGTTCAAAGAGCGATCTTAGAAGGCCAGTGGGGGCAGGCTAAAGGGATTGGGCCACATTCTGTTGACAATAACTTTCTTTTTTTTTTTTTAAACAGGACTCCTACAGCTTCTTCAAGAAAACCAACTGAGCGGTGTAGAGCATGGTTGGAGTGGCAGGAGACTGAATGTAGGAGTCAGTTTTCCAGGTAAGAAGTTATAAGGTCCCAAGCAGGGTAATGTTGCCGTAATGTATTGCTGCATTAACAAATCACCCTGAAACTTGATGGCTTCAAGTGACGACAATAGTAGCACATCTTACAATCGTGGAGATCAGGAATTTGGACTCAGCTACAATTGTGTGCACCAACCCAGGGCTCAGCTGAATAATTCTTCTGTTGGACAGAACACCCAACTGGAGTCACTCAACGGTATTCAGCTGGTAGGCTGAGATGGTCTAGAAGGTCCAAGAGAGCATTGCTCTTATGTCTGGCTCCTTGGCAGAAATGGCTGGAAGGCTGGTCTCAGTTGGGCATTTCTCCCTCTCCATGTAGTCTCTCAGGGCCTGTCCAGCAGCCCAGGGCTGTAAGCGCGAGAGTTTCAAGAGACAGGAAGTGGGAATTGCCAGCCTCTTAAATCCTGGGCCTGGAGAGTGGCGCTCCATCACTTCTACCATATGCTATAGGTTCAAGTAGTCACAGAATCCACCAAGGTTCAAGAGTTGAGGACATACACCCCACATCTCAACGGGAGCATTGTCCAAGAATGGTGGCTCTCTTTAAACCACCAGGGGTAGTAACAATGGGAATGACAGGATGACAGGTCGAAGCTAAATTATAGAGGGAGAAGTCAGAGGACTTGGCAAGTGCTTAGAATCGTTCACTGATGAAATATTTATTGAGCATCTACTGTGTGTCAGGCAGCGTTGCAGACACTGAGGACACGGCAGTGGACAAGACAGACCTCTGTCCCCTTGGAGCTCATATGCTAGTGGTCTGGAGAGTGAAAGATGGTTTCCAGTGTGTGGACCTGGCAACATGGAGGTGCCACTATCAGACAGAGGAAACCCAGGGGGGCCAATCTGATTGAGTTTGATAATATAACCGAAAAACTAAATTCTCAATTCTCCCAGCACTTCAGCTGTAATCATAATAGCAGTAAAAGCCCTCTGACTCCAAGCTGTTGAGGAAATCCAGGATTTTGCCTCCAACCTCAGGCAGCGCCTATAAGATTTGCTTAGTTGCTCCGCGGCATGTGGGATCTTCCCGGACCAGGGCACGAACCTGTGTCCCCTGCGTTGGCAGGTGGATTCTTAACCACTGCGCCACCAGGGAAGTCCCGAAAGATGGGCACTTTAACAGCCCCGTAGATGTCCTGCCTTCCTCTAGCAGGAAGAGCCTTGGAATCATGCAGATCCTCTGCCAATTATACTCCAGTGACAAGGAGGGCGCTAATGTTGGAATTCACATTCTGACCCACTCAGCTTACTTCCCGCATGAATTTTTTTTTGGGAGAACTTCTCCATTGACCCACATTTTAAAGAAACAGAAGTCTCTGGCCTTAGGAAACTATCTTGGGGCCTTTGGGAACTCAGATTGGTTTTATTTCAAAGAGACTCAAATGCCCATGATACATTATTGAGTTTTTTTAAAAAAGCAAATTGAAGTGTAATAGGTATAATATTCATGGAAAAAACTATTTTATACATGCACAGCGAAAGGCTTGGAAGGATATTGTATCAGTCAGGATGGGTGAGGCTGTGTCCCGGTGCTAAATCACTGTAAAAATCTCAGTGTTTGCCACGATAAAGGTTTGCTTATGTACACCAGGGTGTCATCGGCTGGTTGTGGCTTTCTTGTCTTCACTCTGGGATCGAACTTTCTGGAACATCGTGGCAGAAGAGAAAAACATGTTCTGGCTCTTAAAGAATCTCTGTTCTTTGGTCCAGCAAGTTCCATAGCTAAGCCTGAGCACAGCAGGGTAAGGAAGCATACTCCCGCCTTAGAGTAGCATAGTGACAATGTCTGAGCAGTAACACAAAATCCTTTTTTTAAAAAAATATTTATCTATTTATTTATTTTGGTTGTGTTGGGTCTTAGCTGCAGCACGCGGGATCTTCGTCGCGGCATGCAGACTTCTTAGTTGCGGCATGCATGTGGGATCTAGTTCCCTGACCAGGGATCGAACCCGGGCCCCCTGCATTGGGAACGCAGAGTCTTACCCACTGGACCACCAGGGAAGTCCTAGCAACACAAAATCTTACCACAGAATCTACTGAACCATTGATAGTGATTACTGCTGAGGTCAAGGGCCAGGGGTTAAGGAGATTTTATCTTTCACTTTCTACACTCCTGTATTATTTTAATGTTTTTCAAAAAGCATGCACTATTTTTGTAATTAAAACCACGTTTTAATCTTACTTATTTTTAAGTTTTTATTATGGAAAATTCAAACATAAGCAAAAGAGAAGAGTTTGAGGACACCCCCGACCATGACCTGTCACCCAGCTTCCAACAGTTAACTCGTAGACAGTCTTATTTCAACAGTAATGCTACTCACTTGTCCCAGATTATTTTGAATGACTCCCAACATCATATTATTTTGTTTTGAATATATCAGCCTGTATCTCTAGATAGGGATTCTTTTAAAAAAAACAAAAAACCACAATATCATTATCACAACAAAAAATTAACAATAATTCCTTAATATTATCAAACATCTAATGAGTATTCAAATCCCCCAATTGTTCTACCTGTATATAATTTTTTAAACAATTTATTTGAATCAAATTCCAAATCAGGTCCATATATTGTTTGCTGATATATGTGGGGGTTTTTTTGCGGTACGTGGGCCTCTCACTGTTGTGGCCTCTCCCATTGCGGAGCACAGGCTCTGGACACGCAGGTTCAGCGGCCATGGCTCACGGGGCCCAGCTGCTCTGCGGCATGTGGGATCCTCCCGGACCGGGGCACGAACCCGTGTCCCCTGCATTGGCAGGCGGACTCCCAACCACTGCGCCACCAGGGAAGGCCAGCTGATGTATGTTTTGTCTCTTGATCTCGATCCACAGTTCTCTCTTCGACTCTCTTTCTCCCTTTTTAATTTCTTTGCAATTTACTGTTGAAGAAATCAAGTTGTTTGTCCTTTAAAATTTCCTGCAATCTGAGTTTTTCAGATTGCTTTCCTATGGCTACGTTTAACATGTTTCTCTGTTCTCTGTATTTCTGATAAATTAGTAGTGAGATCTAGAGGCTCAGTCAGATTTAGGTTTGATTTCTTTTTTCTTTTTCTTTCTTTTTTTTTTTTTTTTGGACAGCTCAGAGGTTGCATTCTGTACTTCCACCAGGAGAACCATGTCAGGTTGGTTTTCTTTTTATGATGTTAGTATCCACTGACGATTATTGTCTAAATCCAATATTTGCAGGGGGTTGTAAAGCAACGACATTCCAATTCTACCATTCCTTTGTCATTTATTAACGGTCATTTATTAAGGGAAAAAACTTTTCCCTCGTCAATTCTTTGGCTATCCTGCAGTTACAGTTTGTATAGGAAAGACAAGATAAATGCTTGATTTTTTTAAACATCTATTTACTTGCTTTCTAAGTCATGAGATTGTTCCTTTGCCCTCTTCAAAGGTAGCCCATGAATTTTTTTGTTTGAATCATTGTGAACTCTCGTATTTAAACATATTTAACATGTTTCAATTCATTGCCATTGCTATCATTATGATACTCAAGCTGTGGCTCCTGTGTTTGGCCAGAGGGAGCCTCTTCACATTAGCTCCTATGTCCTTTTGTCATAACTTAGTAGTTTTTGATATTTTGTTTCCTTGCTTTCTGTTACGATAAGATATTCCAAGCTCGCCTTGCATATTTCCTGTCTCAGCCCTGGACTCAGCCATTTCCCTGAGGATCCTATGTTTGATAGCATTTGTAGACCACAGTATAGAGCCACCAGGGGTGCTCATTGCTCTAGGGGTGCCCACTGTTTCTAGGCTTCCTCCATGGGCAGAGCTAGGAAATCCTTTTTTCAATGACAGAATATTTTCATCAATTCTTGCTGAAATTCCGGTTCAAATGCAGTACTGCAAAGTGTTTACTTAACCTCATCTATCTTACATACATACCTGCTTTCTCCGATACTGAAATGCCTGGTTCCTGATGATATAACAGAATTACTCATCAGGTTTAACCCACAGAGTACACGTAACAGTGTCAGAATAGCAATATCAACCCTATCACCAGCAATGTGATTACTGAAGATGGTTTAAGATTTCTTCCCCGTCCCCCCTTCGTTCCTTCCTTCCAACAGTTCTCTTTGTCCTTAGGATTATCCCACTAGGAATGTGCCCTCAAGTTTCTATGCCTTCAGGTCCCTTGGAATACTTTTTGGCTGTGTGGTTATGCCTCAAATTGGATAAAGAGTTGGGTTCTTTTTTTCACTTACTTTAGATTTTCAGTGAAGACCCTTTTTTTAAAATATTTATTTAATTTGTTTGCTTGGTTTTTTTTTTTTTTTTTGCCTGCGTTGGGTCTTCGTTGCTGCACAGGCTTTCTCTAGTTGGGGTGAGTGGGGGCTACTCTTTGTTGCAGTGCGCGGGCTTCTCATTGTGGTGGCTTCTCTTGTTGTGGAGCAGGGCTCTAGGCACGCGGGCTTCAGTAACTGTGGCAAGTGGGCTCAGTAGTTGCGGCTTGCGGGCTCTTGAGTGTAGGCTCAGTAGTTGTGACGCGTGGGCTTAGTTGCTCTGCGGCATGTGGGATCTTCCCAGACCAGGGCTCGAACCCGTGTCCCTTGCATTGGCAGGCATATTAACCACTGCGCCACCAGGGAAGCCCCAAGACCCTTTTTTTTTTTTTTTTGCGGTACGCAGGCCTCTCACAGCTGTGGCCTCTCCCGTTGTGGAGGACAGGCTCCAGACGCACGGGCTCAGTGGCCATGGTTCACGGGCCCAGCCGCTCTGCGGCATGTGGGATCCTCCCAAACCAGGGCACAAACCCGCGTCCCCTGCATCGGCAGGCGGACTCTCAACCACTGCGCCACCAGGGAAGCCCCAAGACCCTTTTTAAACTTTAATTTTGTTTTAGTTATATAAAATATTTACATGGTTCCAAAGTCATATCTACCAAACAAGGTATATTTAGAGAAGTCCACCTTCTATCCTTGGGACTCTACTCTATTTCCTTTCTCTCCCTATAGATACTTTAAAAAAAATAATAAAGTATGGCTAAACTTTTGTGATAAAAAAAAAGATACATCCTTTCTTACATTCTGTACATACTTTTCTCCATCTTGCTCTTTTCATTAGAGATGACTCCAAAGCAGAACTTTCCTTAGAACTCGGTAAAAGGATTCCCACCCTGGGTCCCTGCTCCAGAATCCGTGTTTTAGGGAGCTCCATGTATCACAAACACAACACTCGTTAAAGAGTGTACAAATGCAATAGACTTTTACATAATAAAACATGTTTCCCCAGTAATGCGGAGTGTACCTGTTTCTCCACCAACCTTGCCAAGAGTGTGTTGTAAAACTTTTGAGTTTGGGCCAATCTGATAGGTTGGAAATAATATCTGTGTAGTTCTCATTTATGTTGTTCTTATTATGAATGAGTTTGGGCATTTTTTCATATGATTAAGGACTGTTTTCATTTCTTTTTTCTGTGAATTATCTATTCATATCTCTAGCTCATTTTCCTGTGGTGTTACTGGTTATTTTCTTCTCCATTTTTAGAAGCTCCTAATATACTAGGAATGTGAATCTTTTTTTTTTTTTTTTTTTTGCTGTACGCGGGCCTCTCACTGTTGTGGCCTCTCCCATTGCAGAGTACAGGCTCCGGACATGCAGGCTCAGCGGCCATGGCTCACGGGCCCAGCCGCTCCGCGGCATGTGGGATCTTCCCGGACCGGGGCACGAACCCGCGTCCCCCGCATCGGCAGGCGGACTCTCAACCACTGCGCCACCAGGGAAGCCCCGGAATGTGAATCTTTTGTCTGTGAACAACTACAGTCTTTCTCTGTAGTAGACTCTGGATTAGATTTGGCGGGGCGGTTCAACAAAATATAAGGCGTCATCCATGCCCTCACAGGAGCTTGCAAGATTAAATAACAACAAGGGATGTAAGTAATTTTATGAAACAACAAGAGAAGAGAGATCTCAAAGGAAAAGGATGAGCGACAACCAATTGGTCACAGTCCTGGGCAGTGACTAAATGCCTTGAGGGTCAGAAGAGGCCAGTGCCTTGTGCTTTCCTACTCAAAGCCGTGAGCATCCCCTGCCTGGACCCACACTTTTCCCAGCAGGAGCTGGCGTTGGTCTGGCACACAGATTCCTTGGCTGTGTTTCTTTGACAATTATAACTGAGGAATTCAGCTTATTTTGGGTGAAATCCCTGGAAGTCCAAGTTCAGATCTCAGTCTGGGCAATGCAGCCACATTTTCCAATGAGTAACTCCTTCCAATATAACTCCTGGCGAACGACCCTATCAGTTGCGGGGAGAATGTGCCGTCATGTGCGGTGAATAGTAAGACCACTGTGTGGGCCTTGACTCATCTGTCAGAGGAGGGGTATTTTGAAACCTTGACCTCATTTGCAAACATGTGTTTGCACATACCTTTCGTCAGATGCAAATTTTCCATTCCCAGTTTAGCTCTTCCAGATTTTCCCCGAAATGAAAGATGTGGTCATGAAGAGAGAGAAACTTTTAATAGGTCTTGACTCCAGGTATGTTCCGGGGAGCTCATTTGTCTCTAGGCCAACTTCCTGTTGACTCAGCAGCCAGGACGAGGGAGACAGAGGAGCAAAGTACCAGAATAGCAGCTGCCATTTACTAAGCGGTTACCTGTGTGCCAGGCACCGTGCTTACCACTTTATGTACAGCAGCTCCTGAACTCATGCCATGACCCTGACAAGTAGGAAGGACTTGACTTCGTCCAAGGTCAAGTCACTACTGAGCTGGGATTTGAGCTCAGGCTGTGTCTCCAAAACATCTCTGTTTAATCATCACGCTGGATGTTATCTAGATATTACCTGCTTGGCCTTGAGCCAAGAGCCTCTGGCCCATCAGTTCCCCAACTGGAAAAAGCATTAGGCATTTTCACAGGCTGTCAGGCATTGCAGGGAAGAGAAGGTAACTGGATGTCTCCATGATTTGTGAATAGATGCTTTGGGGGAAGAATGGGCATCCCTTTACTTAAATCTCCCTCAGGCTTCTAGATCTATCTCTCCTCTCACTGTTGTGGCCTCTCCCGTTGCAGAGCACGGGCTCTGGACGCGCTCAGCGGCCATGGCTCACGGGCCCAGCCGCTCCGCGGCATGTGGATCTTCCCGGACCGGGGCACGAACCCGTGTCCCCTGCATCGGCAGGCGGACTCTCAACCACTGTGCCACCAGGGAAGCCCTCCCCATTATCTTGATACCCTGTGCCATCCTCTCCCCTTTTCTGTCCAAGCTGAGAACCAGCCCTATTTCCATGAGTTCTTCCCCACTCCTCCCCCACTCCCTGCCTAAACCCACGAGCATCTTCTGAATTCTACAACCCTTTCTGAGATGCTATTATTTTTCTATGCACGCAGTAGGAGTGCCACACACAGTAGGTGCACCACAAAATTGCCACGGCTGAAAATGATGACACACAGAAAATCCTGTATGGAGAGTGGACACGTGACTTAGGGCTGAGTCCTAGGTCTGCATTGATTTGCTCTGTGCTGTTGGGCAAGTCCCTGACTCAGTGTCTCATCTGTGAAACAATGAATAGGCAGCTTCTACAGGCTCTTCCATCCATAAAGGTCTAGACTCTGTGATTCCCACATGTCTCTCTGAAGGGCAGATGCAGGTCTGGAGCTCCTTTGAGAAAGCTGGGTTCCTGGCCAGCTCCTCTGCTTCCCGCCAGCCAACTCTCAAATACCTGGTATGGAAAATAGTGTTATTATTATTATCAGTGGGCTCACACCCATCAGTGTTTTCAATAGAAGGAAATTGGGAAATCTTTCATGAGAACATTCAAGGGCAGAGCAGGAACCACCCTTTCCGAATATGCCAAAAATGCTGCACAACTATGAATCTTGAGTCTAAAATTGAGGAGAACAGGGGCCTTCGCTTGAGCTCCCCAGTGGTGTTTCTCACACTGAAGAGCTTCAACAAGGCTCCCTGACACAAGTCCTCCTGGGAGGACTTGTCTAGGTGGATTTGTGGAGAAAGGGCCCTCCAATGGAAAATATAATAGCATAAGCAAAGGGGAGAGGATGACCAGAAAAAAAAAGCAAGACAGATGGAGGAGGCCAAGGAGAGGTGATTATTAGGAGAAACAGCTATAATGAAGGAGCAGGAGACAGGAATTTGAGAAGGTAGGTTGAGTTCATATTATGCATGATTGTGAAAATCAAACTGAGGAATTTTTTCTTTTTTTCTTTTTTGGCTGTGCTGTGCAGCTTGTGGGATCTTAGTTCCCCAACCAGGGATTGAACCCTGGCCCTCGGCAGTGAAAGCACGGAGTCGTAACCACTGGACAGCCAGGGAATTCCCTGAGGAATTTCTTATTTTTTTTCTAGGATTTCATTTCCTTTCCCTTAGAATCTAGCCCTTCCAGTAGAAATCATATCAACAAAAATAATTTTTGAATTTTATGTTATTGGAGAATTTCAAAGATATGCAAAAGTAGAGAGACTAGTAATGCAATGGAATGAATGTTATTTTGGGGGGACCAAAATCCATATGTTGAAATCCTAACCCCTAATGTGATGGTGTTAGGGGGTGGGGCCTTTGGGAGATGAGTAGGTCATGAGGGTGGAGTCCTCATGAATGGGATTAGTGCCCTTGTAAAAGAGACCCTGGAGAGCTCCTTCCCTCTTCTGCCACATAAGGACACAGTCAGAAGACAGCCATCTATAAACCAGGAATCAGGCCCTCACCAGACACTGAATGTGCCAGCACCTTGATCTTGGACTTCCCAGCCTCCAGAACTGTGGGAAATGAATTTCTGTTGTTTATAAGCTATCAATTATATGGACTTCTTTTATAGCAGCCTGACTAAGACAAGTGATAATAAACTCCCCTGTACCCGTCACCCAACTTCAACAATTCATGGCCAAACTCCTTTCATCTGTACCCTCTCCACTTCCCCTCTTTTATGCCATTTTAAAATAAATCCCATGGACTTCCCTGGAAGTCCAGTGGTTAAGACTCCATGCTTCCAGTACAGGGGGCATGGGTTCGATCCGTGGTCTGGGAACTAAGATCCCGTATGCTGTGCGGTGTGGAGCGGGGTGGGGGACATATATATATATGTGTGTGTATATATATATATATGTATATTAAATCCCAGGCACTGTATTCTTTCATCTGTTAATATTTCAGTGTAAATTTCAAAAATAAAAGGACTCTTTAGTGTCATATAACCACAATACCATAACCACACATAAAAAAATTAGCAATAATTCATAATTATCCAATATTCAGTCAACATTCAAATTTCTATTTGTTTCATAAATTTTATTTTATACACACACACACACACACATTATTATAATTTGTTTTATTGCTTGAATGAGGATCCAAAAAATGTTTCATTGCATCAGGATCCAAAAAAGGTTTCATTGCAATTGGTTGATGTTTTGTTTTTGTTTTTATTTTTGTTTTTTTTGCGGTATGCGGGCCTCTCACTGCTGTGGCCTCTCCCATCGTGGAGCACAGGCTCCAGACGCAAAGGCCCAGCGGCCATGGCGCACGGGCCCAGCCACTCCGCGGCATGTGGGATCCTCCCAGACCGGGGCATGAACCCACGTCCCCTGCATTGGCAGGCGGACTCTCAACCACTGTGCCACCAGGGAAGCCCTGATGTGTTTTTTAAATCTCTTTTAATCTACAGCAGAGCCTCATCTTTTTGTTGTTGTTTATTTTTTCCTTGCCATTTATTTGTTGAAGAAACCAGCTTGTTTGTCCTGTGATGTTTCCCACAGTCTGGATTTTGCTGATTACATTCCTCTGGTATGGTTTAACACGTTCCTCTGTCCTCTATAGTTTCTGTAAATTGGTAGTTGGGTCCAGAGACTTGATCTGATCCCAGTTTGAGCGCTTAAGGATAGCTAGATTCTATTGACAAGACCTTCTAGGATTCAAATGCTGGGCCAAGCCTTTGCAAATATTATCTTATTTAATCCTTAAAATAATCCCGTGGAATCTGTGCTATCACCATCATCATCACCCTTATACAGATGAAAACACTGAGGCTTTGAGAGATTGTATCACTTGGCCAAGGTCACATAGTTGTAAGTGGTAGAGCCAATTTAACTGACTGCTGAGTCCAGACGTTTATCTGTGGTGCCATACTACCTACCGTGAGAGGCCCTGTGTGACACTGAGATGCACTTCAAATCCTGAGATTATCCCTTCACATTTCTCTTGCTTAGATGTACAGAGCAAATGCTCCTAAGTGTAGAGGTACCTGTATGTCTATCAGAGAGGACCTTTATAGGTAAGCTAGTTGTGAGGTCTATGTGTGTATATATAACTTCCAGTTAGCATTGTTTGTCTACCTTTTTCTTTAATCTTCCGGCCGCACTGCATGGCACGTGGGATCTTAGTTTCCTGACCACACCCCCTGCATTGGCAGCAGAGTTTTTGAGAGGGATTTATTTATTTATTTATTAGAAATTAGTTATTTTTATTTTTGGCTGCATTGGGTCTTCGTTGCTGTGTGCCAGCTTTCTCTAGTTGCCACGAGCGGGGACCACTCTTCCTTGCAGTGCACAGGCTTCTCATTGCAATGGCTTCCCTTGTTGCGGAGCACGGGCTCTAGGCGTCGGACTCTCAACCACTGTGCCACCAGGGAAGCCCCCCACCTCATATTTTTAATTTAGTTTTTCTAAGAACTTTGATAGCCGTAAATGATTTTTTTTCTACAGGGTATGCATTCTTCATTTAAAACTCCAAGCCAGGGACAATACTCTTAATATACATCTAGAGAAAATAATGGAAGAACACGATAAGCTTCCTCTGAAAGTCTGTGTATAAGTCCTTTCAAAAGGGTAATGATACTGCTGATGCCTATCATAGTGACGATAAAGAGGAACGCTACTGACTGCCAGTTTGTGCCGAGACCTTTACAAGTGTTACCTCACTGTATCTAAGCCTCATAGCCACCCTACTAAGTAGGTATTGTTATCCCTGTTTTGCACAAGAGTAAATCAAGGTACAGAGAGGTTAAGGACGTACCCACTATCAGGCAGGATTTTTTTTTTGGCTGCACCGTGAGACTTGTGGGATCTTAGTTCCCTGACCAGGCATCGAACCCAGGCCCTCGGCAGTGAAAGCATGGAGTCCTAACCACTGGACCGCCAGGGAATTCCCGGGCAGGATGTTTTACTTTTTTAAAAATAAGTAATTAATTAATTATTTGGTTGCACCGGGTCTTAGTTGTGGCAGGTGGGCTTCTTAGTTGTGGCATGCGAACTCTTAGTTGTGACATGCATGTGAAATCTAGTTCCCTGGCTAGGGATCGAACCTGGGGCCCCTGCAGTGGGAGCATGGAGTCTTAACCACTGTACCAACAGGGAAGTCCCCCAGGCAGGATGTTTTAAACCAGGGGCCCCCAACCCCCAGGCTGCGGACTGGTACCAGTTCTGTTAGGAACCCAGCCGCACAGCAGGAGGCGAGCAAAGCTTCATCTGCTGCTCCCCATCGCTCCCCATCGCTTGTATTACCACCTGAACCATCCCCCACCCCGCTCCCCCATGGAAAAATTGTTTTCCACGAAACCAGTCCCTGGTGTTGAAAAGGTTGGGGACCACTATTTTAAACAACAACAAAAAAAGCCTTTGATAAAATATATCTTTCAAGAATAGACTGATTTGGATTTTTAAAACAACCTCCAATGAGATGCCCACACACCTTTTTTTTTTTTTTTTTTTTTTTTTTTTTTTTTTTTTTTTTTTTTTTTTTTTTTTTTTTTTTTTTTTTTTTTTTTTTTTTTTTCTGAAGAGTCATACCCATTTTTAGCAAATCCAGGGCAATTTCTTGATTTTCTCTTCACCTAGTGAGTAGGACCAATGCAAACCAGGCCTGGCTCCTTAAGGCCGAGGTGGCAATAATGCTGCGTCATATAATAGCAATCAGGCTTGATTTCAGACTGCGGTTCTCTGCACCAAAATGTGACTCCCCCTCTTCGCACCAGGTCTGATCCACCAGGGACCACAGATACTCTGAGACCAATGACCCTGTTTCCATCTCTAACCATTGACAAGACTTCAGACTTCTCCAGTGACCTGTTCCTCTTTCCATCAAGATAACCTGGACCCTCTAAGAAACTTGCTTATTGTTTGTTATTTGCCAACATTCACACCAGCAGTTGTTATCACTTTGCTAATAACATTTCCCTTTCTCTTTTTGCTTCCTTGTCTTTTTCCTGCTGCCTCGTCCTCTCACCTCTCTTTTCATTTGTTCCTTAAATATTTACTGATGGAAATTACACTGGAAGTTTGGGAATCCCCAGATGTGTATAAGGTTCAGTGTCAGCTTCCAGGAACCTCCAGTATTACTTCTCTCCTTCTTTTCTGCAGCAAGTATTCCATTCTTGAGTCAAATACTATTACTTCCCACCGTCTCCTGGTATCACTTTTCCCTGCCCATGCTTCGGTTCCTTGCATCCTTGCCCCTGCAGCCCATTATCCTCCACCACTGCAGTCCTGATGGGGATTCAGGCTCAGCTGAAATGACACCTGGAAAGCGAGAAGGGATCTCCTCATGCATCCATCCACTCATCCATCCAATCCTTCCATCTTTCTTTCTATTCAACAAGCATTTATTAAGTATCTGTTCTGTATCAAGCACTGAGCTAGTTCCTGGGGATACAGCTGAAAACATTGACTTTGCCTGCACGGAGTTTACAGTCTAGCACTGTGGGGTCCACTCTGGTAGCCACCAGCCACATGTAGCTCTTGAGCACTTAAAATGTGGCCAGTCTGAAATGAGATGTGCTGTAGGTCCAAAACACACATCAGATTTTGAACACTTAGCACAAGAAAAAGAATGCGAAATAGCCTATTAGTGATTTTTTTACATATTGAAATGTAATATTCTTTTTATATTGGGTTAATATATTAAAATTAATTTCAATTATTTTGCTTTACTTTTAAAATGTAGCCCCTAAATGTAGAAAGTTTAAACTTAGATATGTGCTTGCATTGGTGGCTCCCATTCTGTTTCTCTTGGACAGCACTCATTTCGAAGGAGGATACAGGGATGGATATAAAAAAAACTTACAAGGAGTTTTTATAGGTGTTTTGATAAATGTGTGTACAGGGTACAGTGAGGGATTATTTTTATTCAAGAGGCCATGAGAAAGTGGAGGAAGGGAACCAACTCATACTCTGCTAGGCACTTGCGGATATCCTCATGCACGTTCGAGGCACTTTAACATCTTCATACGTTGGCTTGGCGCTTTCAGTATCTCAGTTAATCTTTGCAATCGCCATCACCACAACCTGACCACATCTTTTCCAGGCTGCTTAGACCAAGTCACCATCATCTCTCAGATGGACTGTTTGTGGCAGCAGCCTCTTAACTGGCCTACCCTGACCCCCCACTTTATTCCATTCTCTATATTATGACCAGAGGGATGCTTCCAAAACACAAACCTGGTCATTCTACTCTTCAGTTGAAAACTCTCCCATAGCTCCCTCGCTGTCCTCCAGATAAAATAATTCTGCCTCATGGTTTACACGTACAATCCGGCCCCTGCCTACCTCCTCAGTCCCTTATTTCACACTCCTCCACGCTTGTTCACTTTGCGGTAGCTTTGCTCTGAAATTCTTTCTGAGCTTGGAAAGCCCTGTACTCTCTCTTCTATGTATTATTTTTCTCTGAAAGTACTTTCTTCCTCAGTTTGTCTGGTTAATGCCTTATTTTTCAGATTATATTTTCAAAATGACTTTCTCTAAGAAGACTTTCTGGAACTTCCCCCACCCCCACTCCTGCCACCATTCTCGGTTAGGTGTCCCTTATGTGTCCCTGGATCTTGCTGTACTTCCCATAATGTAGTACTTATCATGCCATATTACTTTTTTTTTTTTTTTTTCTGGCTGCATTGGGTCTTTGTTGCCGCGCGCGGGCTTTCTCTAGTTGCGGCGAGTGAGGGCTACTCTCCATTGCAGTGCGCGGGCTTCTCACTGCGGTGGCTTCTCTTGTTGCAGAGCATGGGCTCTAGGCACGTGGGCTTCAGTAGTTGTGGCTTGCGGGCTCAGTAGTTGTGGCACACGGGCTTAGTTGCTCCGCGGCATGTGGGATCTTCCCGGACTAGGGCTCGAACCCGTGTTCCCTGCACTGGCAGGCAGATTCTTAACCCCTGCGCCACCAGGGAAGCTCCATATCGCATTCTTGCAATCTTTTTGGATCAGAGTCCTCTATGAGAATCTACTAAAAACTGTACAGCTTCTCCCCGGGGCGGGGGGGGGGGAAGAAAAAACAATACGTTTTGCATACAATTTCAGAGGTTTTATAAAACCCCTAAAACTCTTTAGGTTTCCACAGACTCCAGATTAAAAACCCCTGCTCTCTTCCTAGATGCAAAAGATAGTAAGCATTTCTCACAGGTACAAGTTGCTGTAAGACATTAGGATGCAAGGACTATCGTGCTTTTGTTTTTCTAAATCAAATTAAATCTGAGTTAGCCTTATCCTGCGTGGCTGGTGAGAAGTCTTAAATTAGTCATTTTCAGGAAACTTCTGTTTTTTTCTTTTCTCCCCAAAACTCCAGAGCTTAAGGGGCCCAAGAAAATTCTGGAAGGTTCCTTCTTTCTCAGATCATTAGAAGTTTTCTGTTTGTTTTTAACTGTTCTTCCTGCTGTTTCAAAATGCCACAGTTGAGCATCGATCCTTCCTGTCAGTCAGGAATTATTTCCCCGGGGTGGGCTGTGAGGGGCTCAGTACAGTAGCCTCTGCCCCGAAGTCCTGCCACTTCCAGGAATCTTGTTGAAACGGGGCCTCTTCTCATGGGCACCCCAGATCTCCTACTCCTTCACCACTGTCAGGGAAATAGCTTTTTAACTCAAAAATACCACCCTTTCTCTTATCTCTCTGGAATGATCTGACGTGAAATCCCTTGACAGGCATGACAGAGACTGAGAACGCAAATAGATGCCTAAAAAGACCAGGAAAAGAATGTCAATGGATAAAGCAGGTTGGCTTCAAGAGACAACAGAGAGTAGTGGTGACTGAGGCATGCTCTAGATAGAACACAAGCTTTGTCTAAAAATGAGCAGCAGCTAAGGCATCAGCGAATTGGCGCGGAATTTCCAGATCTTCTGTGTTTTCAAGGGAAGCCAGAAATCTGGATTTTCATGAGAGAACTCTTTTTTCTATATTTTTAAAACATGACATATTAAGGTATATTTTTAAAATCATGTAATTCACAGCATAATATTCAGTGACCTTTTAGTAACTTTATCCAGTTGTGTAACCATCACCATAAATCAATTTTATTTTTTTATTTTATTTTTATTTATTTATTTTTTAGCTGTGTTGGGTCTGCGAGGGCTTTCTCTAGTTGTGTGCACCTCTTCATTGAGGTGCACGGGCCTCTCATTGTGGAGCACAGGCTCCAGACGTGCAGGCTCAGTAGTTGTGGCTCACGGGCCTAGTTGCTCCGCGGCATATGGGATCTTCCCAGACCAGGGCTCGAACCCGTGTCCCCTGCATTGGCAGGCAGATTCCCAACCACTGCGCCACCAGGGAGGCCCCATAAATCAATTTTAGAACATTTTCATCATCACAATAAGATCCCACATGTATATTTACTGTCCTCCCCACCCCAGCTCTTACCTCAGGCAACTACTATCGTACTTTCTGTCTCTATAGCTTTGCCTTTTGGGGCTATTTCACGTAAATGGAATCACACAATATGTGGTCTCTCTGACTTCTTTCACTGAACATAGTGTTTTCAAGGTTCATCTATGTTGCTGCATGAAACTGTAGTGTGTTCCTTTTCATCGCCGAATAGTATTCCATGGTACGGGTATACCACATTTGGCTACCTATTCACCAGTTGATGGACATTCCATTTTTTTCCTGCTATTATGAATAATGCTGCTCTGAACCTTTGTGTGCAAGTTTTTGTATCCATATATGTCTTACTTTTTTTGTTGGTTTTTGGTAGATACTGAAAGATAGAATTGTGTTACATGGTACATTCATGTTTAACTTTTAAGAAACTGGCAAACCATTTTCCACAGTGACTACACCATTTTCCTGCCAGAAATGACTGAGGGTTCCTGTTTCTCTACATCCTCGCCAACATTTGTTATTGTCTGCCTTTTTGATTATAGTCATCGTAGTGGGCGTGAAGTGGTATCTCATTATGGTTTCAATTTGCATTTCCCTAATGGCTAATGATGTTGGATAGCTCTTGACTTTTAAATGTTGGAATTCACTCAAATTTATAAAAATAAAAATGCTTCATATCAGCGCTGTACAGACGGAACAAAATAGCTTAGAACAAAACAGGTTCATGGGCTGGAACTGCCCTGAGGGATTGAGTTTGGACTTGTGACCTAGACTCTGCAAAACAGTGGTCTGTGACCTTTTTCTTTTGGGGGTAAAAGCAGCCTAGACTGCCAGCAAAAATTACTATGGAGAGAGGACAAATGTTTCTCACTCTTTTGTAATGAAATTGTAGATTAGGAAAAAAAGGACAATTTTCAATCTATATATTCATAATGCCATTTTTCCCCCAGTAAATCATCCTGTTACATATTTGTTGAACGAGCCCTTCAGGTGTATATTTCTATCCTCTTTTTTTTTTTTTTTTTTTCCTGCGGTACCCGAGCCTCTCACTGTTGTGGCCTCTCCCGTTGCGGAGCACAGGCTCCGGACGCGCAGGCTCAGTGGCCATGGCTCACGGGCCCAGCCGCTCCGCGATATGTGGGATCTTCCCGGACCGGGGCACGAACCCGTGTCGCCTGCATCGGCAGGCGGACTCTCAACCACTGCGCCACCAGGGAAGCCCTTTTCTTTTTTTAAATAAACTTATTTACTTATTTTTGGCTGCCTTCGGTCTTCCTTGCTGTGGACGGGCTTTCTCTAGTTGCGGTGAGCGGGGGCTACTCTTCGTTGCGGTGCGCAGGCTTCTCACTGCAGTGGCTTCTCTTGTTGCGGAGCATGGACTCTAGGCGCACGGGCTTCAGTAGTTGTGGCATGTGGGCTCAGTAGTTGTGGCACACGGGCTTAGTTGCTCTGCGTCATGCGGGATCATCCCGGAGCAGGGATCGAACCCGTGTCCCCTGCATTGGCAGGTGGATTCTTAACCACTGAGCCACCAGGGAAGTCCTGTATCCTCTTTTTAGAGATGAGGTTCAGGAATTTGTCAAAGATTAAAGCTCTAGTAAGTGGCAGAGACGGATTCAAAGCCAGGTCTATGTGGTCCTAAATCCTGCGTTTTCCTGATCAAAATGGCAAGAGGTTCAGGGATGGAGCTACATGAGGTGAGACTGGAGTTAGAATTCTGAGCCTGGCTGGCTAGATGACTGAGGTGGAGGGGGACATGATGGGGGAGCAAGGGAGAGGAAGGAATCAAAGAGGTTTCAAGGCTGGTTTCATTAACAGACAAAGGGAAGTTGGGAAGAAAGAGTTTGGGTGGAGGGATGAAGTGGAAGTGGGAAGAAAATAGGTTTGGGGCTTCCTGCTTTTGCAGTTGTCCTCCCATCAAGGTAGGGACCTCTGGCAGACAGTTGAAAATGTAGGGCCCAAGGGCTGCAGAGATGCCATGGCTAGAGATGCATTTGGGGACAGTTTCTATATTTTTTGGGCCACAGCACACAGCTTGCGGGATCTAAGTTACCCGGACCAGGGATCGAACCTGGGCCTCCGCGGTGAAAGCGCCAGAGTCCTAACCACTGGACGGCCAGGGAATTCCTGGGGACAGTCTCCTTATTATTGATTTCTCTTCAAGACTGACATCTTTGTGATGCTGAATTCTGGTGAGCGTCCTGCCCTCCTCTTCTGATGGTCCGCTGAGTTTTGTTTTAAAGTTATGGGAAACCACAGACTTGGTGACTGATGGGGCTGTTTGTGTGTGAATGCTCTAAGCATTCAGAAATGACTTCAGTGGCTGGCAAAGCTGAGACTCAGGCATTAGAGATGGAGTGTTTGGTGTTCTCTAAAAAGTTGTTTTGTTTTTTTTTTTTAATCCAGAAGAGGAATACTGTTCACATGCTATGTATGGTTAACTTGTACTCCATGTGCAGGTTGCATTAAGGAGGACAGACTTCATGGAGCCAAGTCACAAGACACCTGGACAGAGGGCAGCTTACTCCAGGAGGCTGATGGGGGTGGGGGACAAGATGCACTAGGACAAAGGACAGTACAGGACCTGATTTCGGACTTCCCCAGGAGGGACTCTGCACTCAGCTGCCTTGAAATCTTCTCTGAACTGCACCACCCCCTCCTTATCGTTTCCTGCCTTGTTTTGTTTTTTGCTTTATTCACATTTTACCAGAGCGGAAGTTTCCTAGGCCTAGCCACTTACATCATAAATAATAAAATGCACCCATATTCAACACGAAATAACTACATCTTGCTGTAAAATTTTTTTGAAAAGATTTGGATAAACTTCAGTTTTTGTAAGAAATCATTTTGTGACTTGTGACTTAAACTTTATTATATTTATAATTAATTAATTAAGGGTCATGTTGCAGTTGACTAGATATTGCAGACGTTTCATTAAATATTGATTAACTTTGATTTTTTTGGTTCCCTTTCCTTATCCGGGAGCTTTTTTTCTTCTTCTTCAGGTCTCAAACATTTTCTAAGGCCTTTGAAAAGTTAATAGGCCCTGGGGGATAAGACAGCTCTACAGAACCTCCTCATAGCCCCTCTCAAGTAGGGAGCTCTATTGAATGAATGAATGAATGAACGAATGAATGAGGTTAAGCCCGTTTCCCAAGTCTTCTCTCCAAGGGGGGTTCGCTTCTCAATCCTCTGTAATCTCAGCCCAGCCAGGAGTCTGGGTAGGGAGACGTCTCCCCTTTCAAACATCAAAACCGCGGCAGCGGAGGAAGCTGTCCGGCGGCCGCCGCTCAGAGGGCCTGGGCAGGGTCAGCCTGGAGCCGGGGGTCGCGACAGTGCCGGGAGCGCGGACCGCCGACTGAAGCCGGGGACCCAGCTTCAGGGCCGGAGCGCATGGGCAGAGCAGCAGCCCGAGACTTGCCTCCCC
>NW_020173671.1:953582-954860 GCF_003031525.2 Neophocaena asiaeorientalis asiaeorientalis | reverse complement strand
CTCTGGACCGCGCTCCGGCCCCGCCCCTGCAGGCAGCTCCCGCGGCCCGAGGCCCGCGACTCCGCGGTGGAAGCCGGTCCTGCTGCGGGACACGCCGGCTGCGACAGGCAGAGGAGGCGGCGAGGCACTTGACTGGGCTGCCCCTGCAGCCCGACGGCAGGGCGAGGCGCGTCCAGGCGGAGCTCGGGGCTGCGGCCGTGGCACACCTGCCCCGCGGTCCGCACGGCCGAGGCCGCTGCGGGGTCCTCACCCTCTGCCCCGCGGAATCGCGGGGCGCCCAGCCAGCCGCAGCTGTCCATCTCCGCCCGAGCCAGCCAATCGCCCGCGACTGCCCCGGCCGCACCTCCCGGAATCTCTGACGGGCGTGCGGCTCAGCCTATGAGATGGGGGTCTCGGCGGCCTGGGCTGGGAGCGGGAGCCAATGAGCATCATTTCAGGTGGGTGGAGGGAGCGGACCTCGGGAAGGTAGCTTCTTTCGGGTTGCTAACGTTTTCCCTTGGAGATGGGCGCGCAAACGGACCAGTGGGTCTGGGGGCGGTGGTGACGGGCGTGGAGCTGGCCCAATGAGGGTGGGAGGGGGTGGGGCAGCCCGGAGTAGCAGTGCTAAAGGAGCCCGGCGGAGGCAGCGGTGGGTTTTGGACTGAGGCGCCGGATCTGTGGTCGCGGCTGGGGACGTGCGCCGGCGCCACCATCTTCGGCTGAAGGTGAGAGGTGCGGCTTCCCGGGTCCGAGTGCGGCGGCCGGGGACCGAGGGACGGTTTGTGGGGGAGGAAAGGATCCCCGGCTGGGGGCCCGGGCGGGTCTGTAGGGCAGGAAAGGAGCCGAAGCGGGAGCTGGGGAAGACAGAAGGGGTTCTGGGCGGAGGGTTTGTGCTGCAGGGGCCGTAGATTCGCGCAAGGAAGGACCTTGGGGGTGGTTAACGGGACCCCGGTGGGTGGAGAGACCCCTGGAGGGGCGGGGAATGAGGCCCTTGAGAGTGAGACCCCTGCAGGGATTAGGGCCTGGGTGTGCGGGAGGACGACCCCTGGGGGGCTGGGGATGGAGATCTGCGGGTGGGCATGTGCTGAAATTGGGATCCCTTTATTGTGTAAGTGATCTGGGCATGGCTCGGCGCGGAGTCTCTTCCTGGCCTTCTGCAGTGGGGGGTCACACCCTGATCCCATAAAATCGGTCTGGAATGGGGTCGGAGGGAAGTTGAAGGCGCAGAGTCCCGGCGTCCGCGGGGGCTTTGTGGGCCTGCGGTGGGTGGATGCGGCCCGGGGACCGGCGAGGCGCCCA
>NW_020173671.1:929762-953372 GCF_003031525.2 Neophocaena asiaeorientalis asiaeorientalis | reverse complement strand
GATGGAAGGGGGTGGGGTGGGGTAGGGGAAAGCAGGCAGGGTAGATCCCGACTGCAAATGAAACAAAGACTGCTGTTTTCGCTGAATAATATAATACCAAATATAATACTTCGGCTTTGCTGAGATTTTTGTTTTTTAACATTGAAGCTGAGGATTCTTTGAGTCAGGCTTAATTATTCTTGATAGTATCTCACTCTGGAAAACTTTAATGTATTTATTGTTTCATTTCCTTCATCAATCCACCTTTATTAATTACTCTTTCAGTTCCATGCTTTTGATGTTTAAGTATGCCCTGTCTGTCACGGACGCTGGAAAAGTGGCCATTTTATGCAGCTCCTTACTTCTGCATCTTAAATTCAGTTCTTTCTCGTCCTTATCTGGAGAAAGCATATGGTGTAATTGTGTGATATAGCACTAGCTTTTGCTGCAAAGGGATGTGACCCGAGAGGTTGGCTTTTTATTTGGGCTCCTTAGCGAAATCATTTCAATGAAGACAGGCTGGATGGAAGGTGAGATGGAGGAAATTTTGAAGGGCACGTTGTATGGTGAAAGACTACAGGCTTCAGCGGATGATGTACTTACTTGTCATATAGGAAGAATAAAAATTCCTGGTGTCGGCTCCACGTTTCAGAAACATTTAACACGGTGTAAAGATATTCACAGAGGTGGCTTGGGCCATGAATAGCGATAGTGTCCTTTTGCACTTAGTTTGTATTTCTGCTCATTTGGTTGAACAGAATACTGATAAATGAACAGACTTACAGGTCTCTGTAATGTAAGTGACCTCTGTGGTAGCGTTACACAAATTGGGACAATTCTGTTTTAGTCTTAGAGAGATGCGCTATCATATGGATCCCTTATCCATCATTTTTGTTTGGCTTTATATATATATATATATGCAAGATATTCATAAAACTGTTTTTCTGTGCCTGTACCTATAGTAGGTGCTGGGAGGCAGTCGAGAAGTTTCCTGGGTGATATTTCATTGAGAGTCTAAAATGGCCTTGGAGATGGAGCCCAGGGGTGTGTGTGTCTAAAAGCAAATGAAGGGGATGGGGCTTTGGCTCTGTAGGGAGCTAATTTGTGCACAGATAAATGATTCACCTGTAATTAGGCAGTTATTTCAGATGACACCAAGAACCTTCAGATTCTGTCTGTTGCAAAGATGTTCCTGTTTATTCCTTTTTTTCCCCAATATAGGTTTTTTTTTTCTATAAAATACAAAGCCTTTGCTAGGTTGTGCTAGTGCGTTCATTGGCCGAGCCTGTATTCTTTTTTTTTTTTTTTTCTGGCGGCTTGTGGGATCTTAGTTCCCAGATCAGGGATCAAACTCCGGCCCCCCGCAGTGGAAGCACAGAGTCCTGACCACCGGACCGCCAGGGAATTCCCTGAGCCTGTACTCTTGAAGCCATGATTGATAATTGATCGAGAGGCAGTATGTAGTGTACTACATGCCCTTCAAAGTTTTCTCCTTCTCACCTTCCATCCTTGTAGCATGTGCTCTGGAGCTGAACTGAGTTTACTCCCAGCTCTGCCCCTTGTTAGCTCTGTGACCTCCAGCCAGTTATTGGCTTTCTCTGAACCTTGGGTTCCTCATCTGTAAAATGGAGATATGAATGGTACCTACCACGTAGGGCTGTTGTGAGGATTAAGAGTTAATACATACATAACCTGCTTAGAATCGTGCCTGGCCATGATTAGTGGTATGTAACAACAGTATCTGCTGTTTTCAAAATTCTAGTATTATCCTTTCCGAAAGGCAAAGCATTTGGGAGAGGTTTCCCTATTAAATACCAGCATTATCAAGATTAGGTACCAAATGTACAATGGAATGAAAAAAATACAACATATTTGGCAACCACAAGTGAAGAGTTAAGATGAACAAAACATCTTCACTGGCCTCAGGGACTCTGTCAACTAAACGAGGATTTGAGCACCTACTACCTGAGTCCTCTGGTACAAAGGCGAGGGAGGGTTAAAAGAATGCCAGGAGAGCGGTGCAAAATGTTAGGAGAAGGCTAAGGATTAAATTGCCAGGTTGACCTGAAGAGAACTTCTGAAAGGGTGGCGTTGGGTTAGGATTTGAAGGAATGGTTAGCTTTTGGCGGTGGAGGAGAAGCTGAAGCTTACACTGAGGGTCGGCACCATTCATATAGTATTGATCAGTAGGTATATAGAGGCCCTCCTGTGGACCAGGGGGTAAGCTCACCGTATGGCAAAGACAGGAAACCATCCTCATAGTGTTTAGTTAGTTGTAGAAAACTCTGGAAAAGTAAAAATTAAAAGTAGTTTGTTTTCCCACTACCCAGTGGAGACCCAATGACTATTTGTTTCTTTTAAAACAAAAAGAAAAAAAAGTTTCCCCCCACACACAAAATCGGGGGCATATTGTAACCACACTATTGTGATCTCTTGTGGGTTTTTTTCCCTTATATTAAATTATAGGTGGTTCCCCACCTAGAAAAAGGACATACTGATAAATTTAAAATGTGTTGATTTGATCAAATAATTTATAAATCCATGATTTACTTTTAAAAAAAGAAAAAAGACCTGCCCTAGGAATGACCTGTTAAGTTACTGTAATTTATAGTCACTTGCTAAATCTAAGCATATAGTTACATGTCTAATGTAAAAGTAAAGAAATGTGTGCATACATACAGGCAGCAAGGCAGTTTCTGAAGTGTTGTATGGGGTATACAGTTTATACCTAATAAGAATAAGAGTAACTTGTTATCGTATTTTGTTCTAGTTGGATATTTTCTCTTTTAAGAGACTGTCCTTCCTAAGGCAGCGTGTGTCCTATTGTCTGTATCCACATTCATCCAAGATAATTCCCATTTCAGAGCCATCCTCTTCCTAGCAGTGGGTAGCAAGTGTATAGGTTGGGAAGACAGAAAACTTGTAATCTTATCAGTGCAGTCCGGAGAGGTGATGGGTTTTTGAAACCATTCTTCAGAATGTCCATGTGTGCTTGAATATTTTCTCTATTGCCCTCTCCCACATGGATGCCTAAGAAGGCAACTGCAAGTATAGTTAGAGAGCATATTAGCAATTCTATCGGTAGAAGTCTTAATGTTACATGTTTTGTGATTTTTTTGTTTGTTTTATTCTGTTTTGTGATTTTTGTTTTATCCAAGTGTATACTCCTTGAAACGTTAGCATATCCTTTAAGTCAGGTTATGAATTAGTCTAAAACATTGGTTTTCAACCTTTTTTTCTACTCCAGCATACCTGGTAGTAACAGTGGTTCACCATGGCAACCAGAGAACTGTGGAGGAATGGTTCTCGAAGTGTGGTCCAGCATTATCAGCAGCATCTGGGAGTTTTTGTTAGAAATGCAAATTATCGGGTCCTCCACCCCAGACCTACTGGATCATAAATTCTGGCAGTGGGGCCCAGCGGTCTGCCCTTTAGGTGTTGCTGATGCCCTTGCCAAAGTTTGAGAACCATGCCCCAGGGCATGAGTGTTTGTAATCCTTTATATTGTTAACAACCAGTTTCTAAAGAATCTTAGCTATTTGATTCTAGTACCTTCTTGCTGGGACTGAAAGGGCTAGTATCTTGTACCCACTATCAGTGTTTAATCTTTTAGGACAAAGATAAATAGATCCCTTTAAGAATCCAAAGAAAGTTATACGTGTTCTCCTCAGAAAAGCACAGATATACAAGAAAGTTGTACAACGTTTTTAGACCATTTCAGTGATTTCATGGAGCTTGAACTTCGTCTACAGCCTCGAGGTTAAGAACCTCGTAACAACTTTGGATGACTTTATGATTTCCCTTGCAGCCTTCCATTCTGTTGCCTACCAAGAATCCCCATCATTTTGGGGAGAGGGAAAAGTTGGGAGGGTTTGATGGTTACTCACTTGCCTTCTTTCATTGACTTGGATGAGATTTGTAATAACCTGGAATTTGAAGTAATAACAGAAGTATTTAATGATGGTGTTGGATTCCAGAAAGATAGTGTCAGGCAGGAATGACGCGTCATGTCAGAAAGGTGAGTGACGAATGTAAAATCCTGTCCTTTGATCCAAAAAGTCAATCCCACAAGTATAAGAGGAGAAGTAGCTTCAAGGACCATGAGTGGAGCTTTCGCTGACAGTTCCTTGTGAACCAACCGTAAATGAGCGCTCAGTAAACCACTTAGGTCTTGAGATACTGTTCATTGTAAAAGTCACAGAAGCAGTGCTTTCCCCAGTGTGGCCTAAGGCTGTGAACAGTTCCTTTTCTTCTGCACTGGTCAGACTGTGTCTGGAATATTCTGTTTGCTTCCAGTCCCCACACTCTAAAGGGGCATGGAGTCTGTTTAGAGGCGAGAGACCAGAGTGGAGGAGTGAGTCCTGATGAAGGACGGGATGCAGGAGAGGAACTGGCGGGGAGCAGCTGTGGGCCTGGGAGTGGAGACCTGAACAGCCCCCATCACATACTTGAAAGGCTGGGTGTGATGCCAACTTACACGCTCATCCCCTGTGGTCTCGTGATCACACTGAGGCCACATGGGCCATAGCGAAGCTGCAGGGGGCTGGCTTGGGGTAATTGTAAGGAAGAACGTCGAGTCTGTTGTCTGAAGGTAGGATGGGAGGCACATTCTAGACCTGAGGGTCGGTCTGCTGGCAGCCACCGTGCATTTCTGTAGCTATCAGTACATCCTGGTGGTCCAGCAGCACTCCATGGGCCTTTTGTCATGAAACTTTGTTTTCTTTTTCTTCCTTTTCCTTTCCCTTCTTAAGTCCCTGTTTAATTTGTGGTAAGGGTGAAATAGGAGATGGAGAGGGAAAAAAGGGTGAAACTGGAACTTTGCTTTTCCCTCCTGCTTGTTTTCCAGCCGTCAGCGACAGGCTACATCTTGAGTGGTCCTCAGACGACCAGAGTCATCATTTGTGGTCAGGCCTGAAATTTACCTTGGAAACCCAGTTAGTACGGCCATGCAGAGGGCTACCGCAGCTCCTTCACTCAAAGTTCACGCTTTCTGTTTACCAAAGCGTTTGTTTTAGGTTTCTTAGAAGAGTAAAATTTGTGAACCATCGTATATTTTGGAATATCTGACTTTGTCCTCCTCCTCTTCTCACAGAGGCAGTCGCCCTTGGATCCCTTCTGTTCACAATGGCACAGAGAACTGGACTTGAAGATCCGGAGAGGTATCTCTTTGTGGACAGGGCGGTCATCTACAACCCTGCCACTCAGGCGGATTGGACGGCTAAAAAGCTGGTGTGGATTCCATCAGAGCGCCATGGTTTCGAGGCAGCTAGTATCAAAGAAGAGCGGGGAGATGAAGTTATGGTGGAGTTGGCGGAGAATGGAAAGAAAGCGATGGTCAACAAAGATGATATTCAGAAGATGAACCCACCCAAGTTTTCCAAGGTGGAGGATATGGCAGAATTGACGTGCTTGAATGAAGCTTCTGTTTTGCATAATCTGAAGGATCGTTACTATTCAGGACTTATCTATGTAAGTATGCCCTCTAAGTAATCATGTGAAGTGGTGACTTAATGGGAATTAGACGTACTGCCCTAATCAATGTGGAATACTCACATACTCTCTGTTTAACATGTCTATTTCTATTAAAGATAGAATGATTGTCCCTTGCTTACCCAAGTCTTGCTTTGCTTTAAATCTTAGCACATAATTTAAAATAATCCAATCTGCAATTAAATATACTAAAATGGTATTTGAGACTTTTGTGTAGTGGTGCTCTGGAGCTTAGTAAGAGGGGGGAGAGCGTGTGGCAGAAAGATAAGGGACTTTCATATGGTAATAAGAGTTGCATTAGTGGTAGGATACAGACGGCAGATTGGTAGGAAATCCAGTGTATATCCAGGGGGTATAAAGTGGCGGGGCTGCAAGCTTAGAGGTTTCAGTGAGGAGCAAGACCAATGTCATCGGGTACAGGGAAGTCGGAAAGCTGAATGCTGAGGTTTTTAAGAGGAAACAGTTCAGGGTGAGATTGAGGCTGGGGTTGTCCTGTGGTTAGCAGTTGACACATGTGTCACAGTCACTGACGGTGTCGTGACCATATAGAAGTTCCTGAAAGTAATAAGGGATCGGGGTTGAGAGGAAAATGCAAGCCAGATCCTGAAAGAATCTCTAATGCCAAAAGAGGCTTGAAGGGATGGTAGACACGGGTGGCAATGATTTAAAGAAGGCCGGGTAATTAGCAGCAACATGGATGGACCTAGAGATTATCATACTGAGTGAAGTAGGTCAGAAAGAAAGACAAATACCATATGATACCACTTATATGTGGAATCTAAAATATGACACAAATGAATTTATCTACAAAACAGAAACAGACTCCCATACATAGAGAACAGACTTGTGGTTGCCAAGGGCAGGGGGGAGGGATGGATTGGGAGTATGGGATTAGTAGATGCAAACTATTATATATAAGATGGATAAACAACAAGATTCTACTGTATAGCACAGGGAACTATATTCAATATCCTGTGATAAACCATAATGGAAAAGAATATGAAAAAGAATGTGTGTGTGTGTGTGTGTGTGTGTATAACTGAATTACTTTGCTATACAGTAGAAATGAACACAACATTGTAAATCAACTATACTTCAATAAAATAAATTTTAAAAAAGAAAGAAGGCAGGGTAGATAGAATGTAGATTTAGAATGAAGAGAAGTAGAGGGGAAGGTTGACACTAATGGTCTGAATTTGGAAAAGAGAAGTTGAATTTTTTCCAAAGAGTGTGGTACTAACGTCCATGTATAATTCAGAACTTCAGCAAAGCAGAAGTCGGTTTCCCATAGAATTAGTTTATTTAGTGGATGTTTACTGAGCACCTACTATGTTCTAGGTGCTGGAGAGAGTGTGGTGAACAGGCCAGGCCAGATCCCTGCCTTTGTGGTACATCCTATGCGGAAATAAAACAGGACTATGGGATGGCTTTCCCCAGCGGGTCAGGGAAGGGCTCTTTGAGAAGGTAGCATCTGAGCTGGAATCTGACTGATAGGAGGGAGCTAGCCATGGGAACATCTGAGAATGAGTAGTTCATTCATGACCTTTGCCAGAGGAGTCTGAATCAAGCCTGGTGGTCTCTTTTATTTTATTTTATTTTTTTCTCTATGAGTTGGGATGCAAAGTAAGGGTAAGAGGCACCAGGGTCCGGAAGGTGGCTTGAGAATACGTAAGGTTTGGAAAGGGGAGGAAGCCAAGGGTAAGAAAACAATTGGAGAGCAGCATTGGGAATCCAGCTGAGACTGAATAACAGAATGTGTAAGGTGGCCACATTTTTGTCTGGAGAGAAAGGAGTGGAGAGAGGGAGTGAGAAAACTGGGAAGTTAAGAGATTGTGGTCAGATCATTATGTTGACATCTGAGATTTGAGAGGTGAATCAATTTTGGATGATACCTGGTGCGGTGAATTGCAAAGGACTGGAAATGCAGGGACGTAACCAAAAAGCTGTGGAGTGCTGCAAAGGAGCCTGTCTGCCCCCAGGCCCCACCCTGCCCTCCAGGGCTGCTGCAGGGAGGAGAGAGGAGGGAAAGAGAAAGGGGAAGGAAGTTGTGGGTAAAAGGGAAGGAGGAGGGAAAAGACAATTTAGTTTATTTGTAGCCATTTCTCATGATAATTCTAAGACTTTGCAAGTATCTTTTATTGAGTTTGTTTGATTTTTTTTCCAGCTTAATTCGGGGACAACAGAAGTGAATTTCTGGGTTTCTTTTCAAAGCACGGCCCCCTGGGCTTTACAGAAAGAGAATCTGAGTTTTTTCTTTTTTAAAAAATTTATTTATTTTAGGCTGCGTTGGGTCTTCGTTGCTTCCCGTGGGCTTTCTCTAGCTGCAATGAGCGGGGGCTACTCTCCATTGCGGTGCGCGGGCCTCTCATTGCAGTGGCTTCTCTTGTTGCGGAGCACAGGCTCTAGGAACGTGGCCTTCAGTAGCTGCAGCACGCGGGCTCAGTAGTTGTGGCTCACAGGCTCTAGAGCGCAGGCTCAGTAGTTGTGACGCATGGGCTTAGTTGCTCCGCAGCATGTGGGATCTATCCGGACCAGGGCTCGAACCTGTGTCCCCTGCATTGGCAGGCAGATTCTTAACCACTGCGCCACCAGGGAAGTCTCTTGAGTTTTTTCTTGAAGTACTAAGGTCACAGCAAAGGTGAGGGTTTGGGAGGATCATACCTTCAATTAGTGGGGTGGAGAAAGGGTTCCTATGGAAGATTCACGTTGGAGCGCTTGACTCTAAAGAAACCTACTAAGAGAATGGGGCTGTGGATGGCCGTGGCTGCTGAACACTGAGTGAAGGGTATAGTATTGGGCTTTGGAATTCACCCAGCACTTGAAATTGATCAATTGAGGTACCATGGTATAGACACTATAATAACTTGGATAGGATCTTTGGGACATATTTCTTTTCTTTTTTTTTAAATAAATTTATTTATTTTTATTTATTTATTTTTGGCTGTGTTGGGTCTTTGTTGCTGCACACGGGCTTTCTCTAGTTGCCGCAAGCGGGGGCTACTCTTCGTTGCGGTGCACGGGCTTCTCACTGTGGTGGCTTCTCTTGTTGCGGAGCACGGGCTCTAGGCACGCGGACTTCAGTAGTTGTGGCTCAAGGGCTCTAGAGCGCAGGCTCAGTAGTTGTGGCTCAGAGGCTCCAGAGCACAGGCTCAGTAGTCGTGGCTCACGGGCCCAGCTGCTCCACAACATGTGGGATCTTCCCGGACCAGGGCTCGAACCTGTGTCCCCTGCATTGGCAGGCGGATTCTTAGCCACTGCACCACCAGGGAAGTCCATTGGGACATATTTCTATAGATAAGACATAACATATGTTCATTTAGGTAAGTTACTAGCAGGTTTGGTTATGTTATTTCCTTATATTTTCTTTGGATTTAATCTCCCCAACTTCCACCTTCTCAGGTCATTAATTTTCATCTTCTTAATAAAACTACTTAAAAACTGCAGATGTCTTCTCTACTACGTTTTAGCTTACTTCACACATTTTGACATGTGTTCAGTTCTAAATATTTTCTAGCTTCTATTATTCCTTATTTAACCTATGAACCATTTTAAAGTATACTTTTAAAATTCCTAACTGTTGTTTTTTAAGTTATCTTTGTGTTATTGATTTTTAAATTAATTACATTAGTATAGTCCATATAATAACACTCCCTGTTTTTGTGAGACTTGCTTCATGTAGCATATTGTCAGTTTTTATGAGTGTTCTGTGTGTTTAAGAATGTGTTTTCTGTTGGGTGTGGAGTTCTATATGTGGCCGTTAGACTAAGTTTTTTAATTGTGTTTAAACTTTACTAATTTCTCTCTTCTTGGTCTGTTGATTATTGAGAAGTGTCTTAAAATCTCCCAGTGTGTTTTCTCAAACTAAGTATGCATTCCTTAAAAATATAGTTTAGTTTTGCCTGTTGATGAATTTTTATATGAATGCCTCTCTTAATACATACCTTTTTGTGTATTTTTGCTCAGCATCACAATTTTAAGATTCACCCGTATTACTTTGTGTTGATGTAACTCAGTTGTTCTCAGAGGGTGCTCTACAGACTCCTAGGCTTTCTTTAAGACCCTTTCATAGGATCCTTGAGGTCCAAACTATTTTCGTGATTATTGAAGACTTTATTTGCCCTTTTATTGTTGACATTGGTACTGATGGTGTAAAAGCAACGGTGAGGAAAACTGCTGACACCTTATCGTGGGTAAAAGCAGTGACCCCAAACTGTACTGGTGGTCATACTAATCCAGTTTCACTCCAGAATGTCCTTGGTAAAGCAGGAGGGATGATTGAATTTATTTCAGCTCTTGAGAACACATCTTTTAATATTCTGTGTGATGAAATGATAAGTATGCTAAATCACTTCTGCTGCATATTGAACTAGGATGGTTGCTTTGAAAAAAAAGCGCGTGTGTAGCTATTTGAGTTGCAAACTAAACTTGCTACTTTGTTTGATAGACTACCTTTTATTTGATTGAATGGCTGATAGATAAGCTTTGATTAATTCACACTGGGGTATTTGGCAGACATTTTCTTGAAAATGAACAAAGTGAGCCTGTCATTTTAAAGGAAACAGTTGAATGTATTTGTTGACAATGATAAAATTTGAGTTTTCACATGAAAATTAGAATTTGTATCTGCCACTGTGAACTTGACAGCTTGTCAACACTTAAAACCTTCCCGATGAGAGACAGATGGCAATATTAATGGATGTGATTTTTTTTTTTTTTAATGTCATATAGTGTGAAATGTCATCATTTGGAAGACTTGAACAGTTCATTGAACCAGAGTTTTCCAAATGATGTGTACATGATGTTAGAAAATCATGCCTGGGTAAAAGATTCACCCGTGCAAGCTTAGCCAATGGATTTGATGTATGTAACAGAGTATGAAAAGTTCATGGACAGGGTGTCAGATGCTACATTGTATCTAATCTTTAAGAAATTCTTACTTGTCAAGTTTTGGTATAGTATCGAAGAGGAATATCTATAATTACATGAAAAGGCTGTTAAACTACTCCTCCCTTTTCCAGTTAAATATCAGTGTAAGGCTAATTTCATGTGTTTCAGTCAAAACAACATCACAGTAGACTAAATGCTGAAACAGAGTGTTGAGTGTTGTCTAGAGTGTTGAGTGTTTTCTATTAAGAAAATTGAGTGTTTTCTATTAAGCCAGACAATAAAAGATTTGCAAATATAAAACCGTACCACTCTTCTCACTTTTATTTTGGAAAACAAAAGGTTATTTTTCATAAGAAATGTTATTTATTGTTATTTTTAAATGAATAAATACACATTTAAAAACTATGTATGTACATATATTTGTGTAAAAATATATAAAACAAAAGATCTTTAGGATCTTTAACAATTTCTAAGACTGGTAAAGGGCCCTGAACTATAAAAGTTTGAGTGTTTCGTTCCTTTTTGTGGAATGTAATGTTCCATTGTAAGATTTTTGACCCAATTTATTTATCCTCTCAGCTGTCTTTGGACATTTTATTTTTCCAGTTTGTGGCTATTATTGTACAAACGGTGCTTCCGTGAACAGTTTCGGACATGTCCTGGTGCACATAAGCATGGCTTTCTAGAAGGTATATAACTAGGAGTGGAATTTCTGGGTGATACAGGACATGCATATCTTTAACCCATATCTTCAGCTTTTCTAGATAATGCCTAAGTTAGTCAGATTCCAGCAGGAAACAGAAGGCCCTCTAACTAAGTATTCTGTGAATTTAATAAGGGGACGATTTACAAACATGTGAATAGAGTTTAGAAAACAGATGCAGAAATGTTGCAGTATCCCAGCGCTAGTGATGGCTGAGAGCCCTGGACCCATCTTCATCTTTAAAGGAACAAAGAGCCGTTACCTCAGCTGGGAGAGGATGCCATGTGGAGAGGGCTTCCTGGTAGGAATTGTGGCTGCCTTTAGAGGGAAGCAGACAACTAGCAGGGAGGGGCCTGGGGGATAAACATCCTGACTTCATTCTCCCCCTACCTTCAATCGCCTGCCGCCTAACTCAGTTTGAAGCCAGAGGAGAAGGGAATTTGGTGATATATTTCTTAGGGTCAGCCTCAGTTCCATTTGGAATTTAATTTTGTGTGTGGTATAAGGTAGGGGCAAGGTTAACTTTTTTTTCCCCAAATGGCGATTCAGTTGACCCAGTGCCATTTACTGAAACGTAGCCCTCTCTCCACTGCTCTGAAGTGCCACCTTTGTTGTAAATCAGATGCTCATAAATGTGTGCTTGACGACCTGTTCTGTTTCATGGGTCTGTGTGCCTGTCCTTGGGCTGACAACACATTGTCTTGATTATTGCAGCTTTAGACTATGGCTTGGTATCCAGTAGGGTAAGTTCTCTCATTTGCGTTCTTTAGGATGGTTCTGTTTGTTAGGTCCTTTGCATTTCAGTATAATTTCAGAACCCACTTGTCAGTTTTTCATATACACACACGCACACACACACACACAACCTTATTGGAATTTTTATTGGGTTTTGGCTGATTCTGTAGTTCATTTTGGAGGAGAAATGAGATCTTTACAATATCTGTTCATCTAGTTCATTTATTTAGTTCTTAATTTTTCTCAATATGTTTTAGGGTTTTTTTGTAGAGGCCATGTATATCCTTTGTTGGATTTATTTTTTGTGGGATTTATTTTTAGGTGTTTGATTTTTTTTTTTTTTTTTTTTTTTTGCGGTACGCGGGCCTCTCACTGTTGTGGCCTCTCCCGTTGCGGAGCACAGGCTCCGGATGCGCAGGCTCAGCAGCCATGGCTCACGGGCCCAGCCGCTCCGCGGCATGTGGGATCTTCCCGGACCGGGGCCCGAACCCGTGTCCCCTGCATTGGCAGGCGGACTCTCAACCACTGCGCCACCAGGGAAGCCCTAATTTTTATTTTTTTAATAAATTTATTTTATTTATTTATTTTCGGCTGTGTTGGGTCTTCGTTGCTGTGCTCGGGCTTTCTCTAGTTGCAGTGAGCGGGAGCTACTCTTCCTTGCGGTGCACAGGCTTCTCATTGCGGTGGCTTCTCTTGTTGCGGAGCACGGGCTCTAGGCTCGCAGGCTCAGTAGTTGTGGCACACGGGCTTAGTTGCTCCACGGCATGTGGGATCTTCTGGGACCAGGGCTGGAACCTGTGTCCCCTGCATTGGCAGGCGAATTCTCTAGCACTGCGCCACCAGGGACACCCTAAGTGTTGTTTTTAAATTGTTACCATTAGGTAGAAATACAGTTGCCACGTTTTTTTACAGTTAACTTTTGTGTATTGACTTTGTATTCACCAACCTTACTAAGTTTATTAATTGATTATAATAGTTTAGCTGAGGATTCTTTTGGATGTCGTGTTGAACACACTCATGTTGTCTGCAGATAATGACATTTTTATTGTTTCCTTTCTAATTCTTGTACATTACTTTATTGCATTGTCTAAGAAGTGTAAATGTTTGTTGAATAGTAGTGGTTATTGGAGGCATCTTTGTATCATTCCCGATGTCAGAGGGAAAGTTTTCAATATTTCACTATTAAGAATGACTTGTTTTGTTTTGAATATTTTTAAATTAGATTCACGGAAGTTTCCTTTTGTTCCTAGCTTTTATCCCGCATGGATGAATTTTTAAAAATACTGATTGGTTGTTAATTTATCCCATGTTTTTCCAGTTTCTGCTCAGGTGATAGTGTGATTTTCTAGTTATTTTGTTACTGTAGTGAATTATATACTATATTTTTTAGTGCTAAGACTAACCTGGCAAGGACCAAGTATTCTTTTTATGTATTACTGAATTCCTGGATTTTGTTTGCTGGTATTTTTGTTTAGAGTTTTTGCATCTATATTCATAGATGAGATTGACTTAAAAATTTACTTTCTTACGATGTCCTTGTCATACTTTGCTATCAAGATTATGCTGGCTTTATAAAATGAATCATGGAATGTTTTATCTTTGTATTTTCTCTGGAAGAGCTTGGATAAGATTGATGTTATTTCATTTTAAAATAATGACAGTTTCCTTTGTGGGGAAGTTTTTCTTTCATAGTTATAGAATTTTTGAGATTAAAAATTTTTGGTGTCAGTTTTATTTGGAGTTTTTCTGGAAATTTGTCTATTTCATGTAAATTTTCAAATTTATTGGCATACTGTTGTTCATAATACCCTCTTTTTTCCTGTAGGATTTGTAGTGATGTTCTGTCACTCCTGATACTGAAAATCTGCTCTACCCTTTTAAAAATGACTCTCACCAGAGGTTTATCAATTTTACTAACCTCAATCATCTCTTTTTTTTTTTTTTGCGGTACGCGGGCCTCTCGCTGTTGTGGCCTCTCCCGTTGCGGAGCACAGGCTCCGGACGCGCAGGCTCAGGGGCCATGGCTCACGGGCCCAGCCGCTCCGCGGCATGTGGGATCTTCCCGGACCGGGGCACGAACCCATGCCCCCTGCATCGGCAGGCGGGCTCTCAACCACTGCACCACCAGGGAAGCCCTCAATCATCTCTTTTAATTACTTGAGCATATTATTGTACAAGATAATAATCCAAGGCAATAAAAGTAGACTCACAGGGAATCCACATATTATCTTGGATTTTAGTCACAACTGTTGCCTTACGTGCCACCTACTGTATATAAAATTGTGACGTTAATTTGAGGCTCTGCATGACACCAAGCTAGTTCTAGAGTTTTGCTCTGGGCAGGCAGTTAGATGAAGGGGATCGAGCACGTGTAGATCAGTCAGGGATTTACATCCTTCCCAACTGGGCTTTGGGCTGGTCTATTTCTGGTATACTCTAAACTCTCAGGGTGTAGCAGTTAGGGTCCTAGCTGAACGCCTGGCGTATTTACCCTCCTCCGGAGTGGCTTTTAAAAAACAAAAACAAAAGCAAAAAACCAAGGTCTGTTGTGCTGTTGAATTTCCCATAGTCTGGATTTTGTTGACTGCATACCTGTGGTGCCTTCTGTAAACTGGCAGTTGGATGCGGCGGCTTGATCTGATTCAGATTCAGGACGCACAGGATGCCAGCTGTCTCTCAGTTTACAATGTTGAGATGGATCAGTGACTCAGTTTGGGCTTCGTCAGGTTGATTTGTGCTTTAGGAGTGTCTACCTTCACCCGAGGGTTTTAGAGCCGGTGGTGGGCACTGTCCTGATCCCTCATTTCATTAGGAAGCAAAATGGTGATAGTCTAATGTCATCATTCCTTCTGTTATGATTAGCTTGATGAATTTGTTTTTTAACTCAATGTGTATTACAACACCTCCCCACCCCAACCAGGCACAGACAGTTTTCTTCAAGTTTATTTTTGATTACTGTTCTTTCTGCAGAATTTTGACCTTTTTTCCTCCCTAAGGAGCAATGATTAATATTTTAGTTATCTTTTCTTTGCTCTCCATGTTCATCTTTCCTCTGTGTATTTTTTAAATTGGTTTTATCTTTGTGCCTTCTTTTTCTTTTATTGTTTACCTTTGTTTTCTCTTTCTTTAAGAGTCCATGTTGTATTACATTCTGTTGCAGCCATAAATCTATTCCCTAAAGTTTTCTTTTAGCTTATTTTGTAGAGAATGTCCAGAGGTCATTTCTCTCTCTGAATATTCTGGAAGATGATCTTTTCCTTATTACATAGGGTTGTTGTTGTTTTTTTGTTTGTTTGGTTTTGTTTTTGCGGTACGCGGACCTCTCACCGCCATGGCCTCTCCCGCTGCGGAGCACAGGCTTGGACGCGCAGGCTCAGCGGCCATGGCTCACGGGCCCAGCCGCTCGCGGCACGTGGGATCCTCCCGGACCGGGGCACAAACCTGCGTCCCCCGCATCAGCAGGCGGACTCTCAACCACTGCGCCACCAGGGAAGCCCTGTTGTTGTTTTTTAAATACACATGTGAATTTTATCTAGGTGTGGTGTTTGCAAATGGTGTGAGCGACCTATTCTTTCTTCTCTTCCTTTCCTTTTTGGGCGGCGGTCTGATTTCTTCTGAGAGCTGCGGTCGGGGTGTAGGTTGGGGTGATGCTCCCAGTTCAATCCCCTGTTCCTAATAAGAGACTGTTGTATCTGCTCGATTGCACTGATATCTATACCTGCCTCTGTTTCCTGGTTCTCTAATCCTTCAAAGCTATGAAGTAATAATGTATATGCATATCCCTGTTTTCTTAGACTGAGGCCTGACCCTAAAGGATAGCAACATTTCCCAATACTGGATAGGAGATGGGCATTCCCGGCAGAGTGGTCAGCATATGGAGAAGGCTGGAGGCATAAAGCAGCACAGACTGTTGGGAAAATTTCAAGGTTGTTTTGGTGCTAGTTTTTTTTTTTTTTTTTTTTACATCTTTATTGGAGTATAATTGCTTTACAATGGTGTGTTAGTTTCTGCTTTATAACAAAGTGAATCAGTTATACATATGTTCCTGTATCTCTTCCCTCTTGCATCTCCCTCCCTCCCACCCTCCCTATCCCACCCCTCTAGGTGGTCGCAAAGGTGCTAGTATTTTTGTATAATAACTGTTACTTGATGTCTTAAAGCCTTTGCAAACTTCTTCAAGGCTTTGCAGTTCTTCAAAATGTTCTCATGGCTTTAGGATTCCAGTGTTTCCAACTGTTCAGTAGGCACTCATTCTCCTGGGCTCCCTTATTGTAATGAATCTCCTTTTAACGTGCCACAATCTCAATATGTTAAAAGGGGATTTAGTTGTATCTGCTCTATTGCACTGCTGTCTATACCTGCCCACAAATCAAATGATTTTTCCCCCGTCCACTTGTTACTTTTCCATCTCTAAAGCTTGACAACCTTGGAGTCATGTTTAACTTGACGACCTTGGAGTCATCTTTACCTTGAGGCTTGAATGGTTTTCTCTATTTAGAGTCCTGACTGCTGTTGAATCTCCAGCCCACTTTCTTCATGACTCATCCCGGCTCCGTTTTTGTCTTGTTTTTCTCTCCTGTAGGCCTGTTACTGTGCCTGGAGAGGTCTCTACCTCCTGCTTCCCACCTCTTGCCCCTTCAGTCTCTTCTCCATATGGCTGCCAGGTTTATGCTGTTTCAGGAATGCCTCTTTCCTTCCATCACTCTTCTCTCCAGGACCTCTGATACCTGATCCCCTAGAGTGGACAAAATCTGCCTGTCTGGGCTCTTTTCTCTCACCTTCCACGGAACAAACTGTTGTCAGCTAGACTGCGCTTCTCTCTGCCGTGGATATACCCCGCCACCAAGTTTTACATTCTTACTATTTTTTTTTTTAATTTTTAAATATTTATTGATTTGGCTGTTCCAGGTCTTAGTTGCGGCATGCAGGACCTTTGTTGCGGCATGCAGGACCTTTGTTGCGGCACGCGGGCTCTAGTTCCCTGACCAGGGATCGAACCTGGGCCACCTGCATTGGGAGCACTTAACCGCTGGAGCATCAGGGAAGCCCCTCGTTCGTACTATTTTAATAGGAATTCCTATCCGTCCTTTTAACCTACTAGTCTTTGAAAAGAACATCAGAGACCCTCTAGGTCTGGACTTAGTACCTAGTTGTACGGTTTCCGACAAGATGACCATGACCTTCAGTGGGGTTTGTAGTGTGTTCCGCTCCAGGGTTTCTCTGTTTAAAAGGCTTGTTCATCTTTCTTTTTTTGTATCACTCTCTTTTTAGTGCCTTATATTATGTCTTGTTTGCTTAGTGTATCTTTATTGTCCTCATCCCCTAGAGCGTATAAGAAGGGGCTTAGTATCTTCCGCATGTATTCAAATGCTTAGTACTGACGTTTACTTTGGACTTAAGGCTTCCAGAGAAATTAACAGCACATCGCCCTCCTTCCGTGTGACTTGGGGAGGCCAAAAGTGGTACAGTACCGGTTTCAGTGCAGGAGCCCAACATTTGAGCTAATTTTCAAGATAGAAGCTTAGCTGTTTAAGCACTTCAGTTTACTGTTTCCACTTAGACCTCTGTTACTGCTTCTCTTTGGCAAGCATAGGATACTGATGATTATTCAGCCTTGTTTTTTTTGTGAGATTTACCCATCGCTGTAATCTGCGTGCTCAGAAAAGTCCCCAACGCATGATAGACACACACGTTGGAATGATTTCTGATTGCAAATGTCCTCATTAGGATCTGTTACCATGCCGTACATGCTACGGAGTGTTAAACGGAATTGGCGTATTTTGACTTCCTTGGAGGCTTTGGGTTTCTTTGTTTTGTTTTGTTTTGTTTTGGCAGTCTGTAATTATTTTCCTCTTACAAAAGAGTGACATGCAGAATTTGTAGCTTCACGATCGACTCTTATCTCATTTTTGAAGGAAAAAGTGGAAGTTGTATATATAGCAATTCATTGAGATGTGTAGTTATGATTTGTCAGATTTCCTGTGTATAAATTAAGCTCAATAAAAAATTAAAATGTTGAGACTGCCTCTCCTTAGTTTTCTCACCCTTAATAAAATCTCTGTTTTTATTGTCTCTCGTTGCCTTTTTGTCCTGTGGGTGGCAGAGAGAGGCTGGCCTAGTTAGACTAGAGACTAGGTAGAAGGTGCCAGGCTGCTGGGTGGGTGGCCTGAGAGCCAGCCCGGGTTCTTGGAGGTCTGATGCCGGATGCGAGAAAGCCAACGGCTTCAGGCCCAGCTGTCACCCAGGGAGGGGCAAGTAACTACTGTGGCCTCAGGCAAACAGTAATCAGTTTAGGAATCAGGCAAACAGCCCAAATCAGTGAGCTCAGGGCAGGGCCCTTGCTTGCCTTTGTCTTATTCCCAAGCGCTAATCTAGGTAGGAAGTGCATTCCACATCCGAGCCTCCGTTGGGAGGGAAGCAAAGATAAAGGAGAACAGCTGCTGAGGTGGTTCTGATCACTTAAACTTTTTTTTGGCCGCCTTTCTCCTTTCAGCATCATTCACTGCAACGTTCAGAATAGAGTGGGCTCGACAGTGCCTCCTGGTGGCCACTGCCAGGACTTTCAGCCTTTCTGAACACAGCTTGTTGGTTAGAAGCCCCTCAGTACTGCCTGGGGAGCTGAGCACCACTGGTCCTCGGCCTTTTCTAAGATCCTCTTGCCTTTAGATTTAGAATCACCCGAAGTAAAGGGTCTGCTTCCCGGTGCAGCTGAGGTGCCTTCAGCCCCACCAGGACTGGAGCATCTAGCAACAATCCTAACCGCTCTTGATTTTCCATAATTCCCAGAGTCAGTTCTCAGAAATCATTCCATGTGAATTAAAAAAACCCCAAAGGCAAAAGTGCTCCTAGTATTAATTCTGAGTAATGATTACCCTACTGATGAGGAAGGTTTTTATCTTCTAGACTAGTGGCTCTTAAAATTTTTTGAGGGCCCCCAAAGAGCTTTTGTTTATATTTCATGATATTTACTGTGTTTAGAAAGTAAAACACAAATTTTAAATATTTATCAACTCATTTAAAAATAAACCTATAACAAGTTGACATAAATTATTTTTATGAAAAAAAAGACCCTATATTTTCCAAAGCAAAAAAAATTAGAAGAGTAAAAATGTTTTACACTTAAAAAAACAGCTCTTTAATAATAACCTTTCCAGATAATTGTGGATATTCTCCTTTGATACTGTACCCAAACTTGGCCACCGGTATTTCCTTAAAAATGAGTTGCAATGTGGAATCTGAAACTACCTTAATGAACTTTTCATACCTCGTACACTCATGAGAGAATGAGTGTGAAAAAGCAAATGACATGTTGTTTGAATAATGACCCGTGGCTTCATGAAGCCATGAAGCATATATTATTATTTCCATTTGACAGATGAGGGAATTGAATCTAGGAAGTACCACTTAATAGGCTCTCTGTAGGAGAACTACTTGTGGTTTGGAATTGCCCATTATGGGTGAGATTTAATTTTAGGGATAGATTAATTGTGCAAATGATAAAGGTCCCCTGTTCAAATTACTGTGTGGTTTGTCTCCTGATTGGATCCTGTGGATATATGCAGTTTTTTTTTTTAACACTGTATTTTATTTTTATCTATTCTAGACATATTCTGGACTCTTCTGTGTAGTCATAAATCCTTACAAGAATCTTCCCATTTACTCTGAGAATATTATTGAAATGTACAGAGGGAAGAAACGTCACGAGATGCCTCCACACATCTATGCCATATCTGAGTCTGCTTACAGATGCATGCTTCAAGGTAACTGGAAATGTTAGAATACTACTCAGAATTTCTTAAATATAATTTGGTTTTTTTTAGAATGCCTCAATCTTTTCTACAGAGGGCTTTACTTTTTTTTTTTAAGATTAAAAAGAAAAGTGATAGATGTTTATTGTAGAAAAATTATGAATTCTTAAGATTAGACTAGGCAATATGACCATTTTCTATAGGCATCCGGTAAGTATGCTTGGTGCTTCATAAATACTTCATGTTAATTTTTCTGTTAAGAAGCATCTAGTTTTTATATATATTTGATGTCTCCACCACAAGCCAGTATAATCAAAGCTCTACTGCATTCGTTTTTAAAACCAACAGGAAGAATAATAGAAAAGGTGGATGCATCATTGGGGAAAGAAAGATTATAAAATATTTTTTATTTAAATACATGAAAAAGGACACAACAAAAGTTAAACAGCATGTGTGGAGTTGGTAGATTTTGATTGTTTTCTTTTTGGGTTTTGAATGAAATATAAATTTGAAGAGTCCTTAATTGGAATTATGGCTTCAGACGCAATGATTTATGGAGGAATTTTTTTTGAAAACTAGAATGGAGCAGTTTTGAATGCATTTAACATTATTGCGTAACAAGACTGCATTTATTTTTTTTCCTTTTAAATTTTTAAAAATTTTAATTTTCTTGAAGTATAGTTTGATTTACAATGTTGTGTTAATTTCCGGTGTACAACAAAGTGATTCAGTTATATACATATACATGTTCTTTTTCTTTTTCTTTTTTTTTTTTTATTTTGGTCATGCCACGTGGCTTGTGGAATCTCAGTTCCCTGACCAGGGATTGAACCTGGGCCCCGGCAGTGACCCCGGTGGCCCCTAACTACTAGATCACCAGGGAACTCCCTTATATATTCTTTTTCCTATTCTTTTCCATTGTGGTTTATCACAGGATATTGAATATAGCTCTCTGTGTTATACAGACTGCATTTAAACGTGGGACTTCCTAGCACTGTGTGAAATCTTCTATAGTAACTCTCCCTTTCTCTCCTTTTATTTTTTTAAAAATGAATTCTGTAAAGTAAAATAAAATCTACGAGGTCTTCAGGAAGCAGAGTATGCTGCATCCACCTGTCGTCAAATCTCAGGTCCTGGAAAGGCTGCCTGGGTGCTGGGTCTAAAGGGTAGTGTGAGGGGGTTAGTACCCATTTCCTACTCAGGTATCATCTGGTTGCTTCTTATATACCAGGTCCTCGGAGGCAAACAGGAAGTGCTTTAGGACTAGAATAGTGGCATCGATGGGTAAGAAGACGTTCAGAGTCCAAAATGAGCTTAGGCTTAAAAAAGATTCAATTTAATAACCCTTTCTTAGGTTCAGAGCCAAGAATGTTAAGAAATGGCCACGACTGTGATAAACTGCAGTCAGGTGACGGAGAAGGAAAATCATCAGGCTTATGTTTTGTGTCTCATTCTGTGTCTCCATTAAGAAGAATGATCTTTACATGCAGAAAAGTATTTGTATGAATGAGCAAACTGCCTTATATGGGAGAAGAAATTGGCCAAAGTACACTCCTCCTCTGATTGAATCCTTATTGTCTCTTCTAAACAAATACATTCTCACAACTGAGATTACCGAACCCCTGTTCTTTGAAGTAGTATATAGAACAGGAGTTTCCAGAAGGCTGGGATGGCCTCACATTATATAATTCTAACTTTTAAAAAGAGGAAGAGGCTCCCCTTTATATTAAGATCAAGAGCGCCCACTCTTGAGCATACTATACCTGCCAGGAAAGATTCTAGAATCTACTGTTAATAGTCTAGAAACAGCATGAAAATATTCCTCACATTACTTTACACTGAGTAGGAAGGGAAATCTAGTAGACAGTGTTATCAGAGAATTAGGGCTTCTCCATGGCGTTCCATGGCCCCTGTGATCTCCTCGTGGTTGGATGCTGCAGAGTTGTGCCTGAGATGCTGGTTCATGATAGAGGTTGGCCAGGCGTCAGGGTGTGCACCAAGGGGTTTGTGCCCTTTCCAACATCCTAATCAACTTACTTGAAGACATAGGATGCATGCCTGTAAAGTTTATAGATGACGTGAAACTGGGAGGAAAAAGAAATACATTTGATGAAAAGAAACAGAGTTTTTAAAAGCTCTTGACAGGTTGAATGGTGACTTGACTCTAGTTAAGAGGGATAAATGTTAATGCCCCACTACTGGGTTTCCAAACCAACTCTATGAATACAGAATGAGGAAGATGTGGCTTACCGGTATATGGTATTATTAATACCATCACTAATGCTAGAATGAACCTGTATTGAATATTATTATGTGCCAGGCACTGGGCTAAATGCTTTATGTGTATTATTTAACCCACAGCCATCCTATAAAGTAAATAGAATTACTGTCCCTATTTTGCTGAGGCACAAGAAGTTAAATAACTTGACCAAGAAAATGTAAGTAGTAAGAGGTATGAACAAGGATTCAAAACCAAAGCAACGTGACACATCCTTATCCACAATCATAAACTGCCACGTGAAAGTTAAAAGAATCGGTTGATAGTCTTGATTATGTAATAATTTAAAACAGACAACAAAAAACAAAAAAAAAAACCCACTCTAACCAATTCCGCTGTATTTTGTTCTATAAGTAGGGGGCTACCTGCCGATATAGGATACAACACAGTCGGGTGGGACGTCTGCTAGAGCAGTCAGACAACAAACAGTCAACAACAACAACAGCAACTGCTCGTGAAGCTCAGACCAGCTACCGATGCTTATCCATCTAGGTTTTCAATTACAGTCGTGAGCAAATAGCTAAACGTCAGTGGGCCTACGAAGAGGACCTGTAGCTTCACAGGGGACCGTGTGGAGGATTCAGAGCAGATGGTCCTACTGAACAGAGTTCGGTTTTTTAACACAAAAAACAGAAGAGAGCTTACTTTTTTTCCTTAACTTTAGATTCTAGGGGATATTGCATCAGTAAAATGCAGAGGGACTTCCCCGGTGGTCCAGTGGTTAAGACTCCGTGCTCCCAGTGCAGGGGGCATGGGTTCGATCCCTGGTTAGGGAATGAAGATGACAACGTGCCGCGTGGCACGGCCCCACCCCCCAAAAGCAACCAGTGGGACTTTGAAAAAAAAGAAAATGCAGAGTGTGCCTGGCACATAGTAGTTGTTCAAGAAATATTCATTGACTGCATGCGTGAACGTAGTGTTCTTGGACATACACTTGCTTGCAAAAGTCACCAACTCTGAAAGCATGGGATAGCAGAATTGACATAATTGGACTAAAGCAATGAATTAGAAGACCGACTCAAGGAGTTCTTCCAGAATACACAGCAAAAAGAAACTGATGGAAATTATGGCAGAAAGAGTAGGAAACGTGGTATAGACTCTCCATATCTGTAGACGTGGTATATAGACTCTCAGAGGCCATGAGAGAAGTGATATTTTTGAAAAAGTTCACCAGAGCTGAAGAAGGACTTGAGTCTTGAAGCTGAGAGGGTTCTCTGAGTGCCAGGCAGGAATTTTTTTTTTTTTTTTTAATTTTTAAATTAATTAATTTATTCATTTTTGTGGTACGCGGGCCTCTCACTGTTGTGGCCTCTCCCGTTGTGGAGCACAGGCTCCGGGCGCGCAGGCTCAGCGGCCATGGCTCACGGGCCCAGCCGCTCCGCGGCATGTTGGGCTCTTCCCGGACCGGGGCACGAACCGGTGTCCCCTGCATCGGCAGGCGGACTCGCAACCACTGCGCCACCAGGGAAGCCCCCAGGCAGGAATCTTGAAAGGAGACACATGCCTGGTCTAACGCAGCGTGGTGTAGCTAGGGCAACATCAGGTGATCTCGGTGGAGAGGGCGTCAGTGGGCTCAGACTTCTCATTCGCAGTCCTGCGTGTTAGAAACTGAACGCAGCACACTGAGACCTGTGCCTGGTAGGTAATCACGCGAGGGGACCTAAGGCCATTACTATTCCAGGCTCCCCCAGCACCCTGTGTGCGCCTCGTCCTCTGCCCCTCCCCATGGCCGTCCACCCCAGCCAGCTTCCACTCAGTAGCAGCCAACACTGCCACCCACCTTCTGTTGA
>NW_020173671.1:915662-929605 GCF_003031525.2 Neophocaena asiaeorientalis asiaeorientalis | reverse complement strand
TGCGCCCATGCATATCTAAGACCTGAGATTCTACCTTCTTCCTGGAGTCTTAGAATGAAATCCGCATCTCCTTGTTCTTTTGTTTCCCAGTCACGTCTTCGTTTTCCATAATGCATTTCTGCCTCAGGTAACTGCCACTCTGTGATGTGCAAACTTCCCTATGTGTTCAATGTCTTCGTCAAGTGTTTTCTTTTCCTGCGGGCTTTAACTGAAACTTGGCTTCCCCCCGAGTATGGGCCCTCCACTCCGATCCTATGCGCTAGGAGATGGGGGTCAGTGTCCTTATTCGCAGTGCATCTGCTGGACTATTAACAAATACTCTTTACTCCTTGAAAACACTGCCCCTCCTCTGCCTGCCCCATACCTCTTGTAGCAGCTTTCTTCTGGGTTCCCCTCCTCCCTCCTCCTCCCCTCCCTCCTTAGTGCGTCTGTCTGGCCCCCAACACGTCTGTCGTTTCCTCCCTGCCTCAAGCCCTGCCATAACCCTGTGTTACTTACTAGTTTTTCGTGAACACCCAGCCCCCGGTCTCTTAATCTTCTCTTAATCTTCTTCCCTTCTGACTTACGCTGCTGACACCCTAGACTGTGCCACCTTCTGAAATGATCTTATTTTTCAAATATTTCAGAAATTCTATTGCAAAATCCTTCCGTCCTGGCAGTGCAGTCAGCAAGTCTCCTGACCGTGTTCTTTGACTCCGTTTAGATCTTGGGTCCAAACGCTGTTCTCCTTTTCCCCTGTGGATTATCAGTACTGCCTTGACTTTCTTCCTTATGTAGTTTAGATTTTATAGTCTGTCGTTTCAGCGTCTTCTGTCAGTATCCTATGCCCCCTGTCCCTTTGTTCTTTTGTTACACTTATTTGGCAGAATTCTCACCCTAAGTCAATCAAGATATTTGTCTTTTTTTAAGGCTCTTACTTGGGTTGCTGATGCCTCTGGAGTCTTCTGTTCATACAGCTGAACAGATCAATACTGCTGTTAATTTCGTGACCATGAGCCCAGACTTCACGCAGAACACTGCTTCCCTGATTGTCTATTAAGATTATAACCTCACTCTCCCTAATGATTGTCTCAAGCCCCTGCCCACTTCAGCTCCCTAGGTCCCTGCGTCCCCTTCTCCTCCCCAGCTGGTGGCTTCTTCCCCTGATCCATGGAGAAATTAGAAGCCACCAGAGAGGAGCTACCGCAGCTTCCTGAGCCAGATTTACAAACCGTCCTGTCCTGCGCCCACTCCTGTGAAGGCCATCTTCCCAGCTCCTTCACCTCTGATGCCCATCCCATCTCTCCTAGGAATCCGTCTCAGGAAGCTCACAGTGTTGACTGTCTTCTGCTTCCCTTTTTAGAGGCTCCTAATGTTAGCATTAAATGTGCTGAAGTTTTCCCCATTACTTTAAAAAAGAAAATTCTCTCTTCCATCCTCTCCTTCCCTTCACAGCCATGTTTCTTGAAAGCATCTGCCGGTTGGTGGGTAGATATGGTTGGTGGTAGGGACTTGTGAAAGCGCTCCTGTTTTCTCAGGGAAAGGCGAAGCAGGGTCCCAGCTGAGAGTGAGGCGGAGGGAGCAGAGACGGGAGATTTAAGAGAGGAACAGTGTGACATAATTCTCTAGAAGACTCAGATAATACTTCCACTTATACCGTTGACATTGTGTCACAGACTTAAAACAACAGCTATTGGAAATACAAGGGAAATGTGACCCACAATTATAGAGGGAGCTTTAATGTGTTTCTCTCAGAATTTGAGATAAGTAGGGAAAAGAAAGAGTATGAAGAATGTGATCAACACTATTTAGCAAGCTTGAATTGGAAAATGTATACACAGTACTACTGCCCATCGAGCAGAAAACATTTACAAACTTGGCTTGTAATTTTGATGCTAAGTCACCAATAAAAATCTCAGATCAGGCCACAATTCTCTGACCACAGTGCAGTAAGACAAGGTATTAATAGATTTCCACCTGGGTTTGTTTTGTAGGAGTGTTGTTTAATGAGTTCTTCTTACTGTTTTTGCTGTTAGCCATTCATCTATATGGCTTTTTGGTAAAAGAAGAAATCAAAACTGCTATTACAGGTTCTTCAGAAGTTAACCACAACAAAATATCACATGTAAAAAATTGATGGCTTAAGGCAAAAACTGCTTTAAGAAAGAATTCATAGCTATAATTTTTTTTTTTTTTTTTTGCGGTACGCGGGCCTCTCACCGTTGTGGCCTCTCCCGTTGCGGAGCACGGGCTCCGGACGCGCAGGCTCAGCGGCCATGGCTCACGGGCCTAGCCGCTCCGCGGCATGTGGGATCCTCCCGGACCGGGGCACAAACCCGCGTCCCCTGCATCGGCAGGTGGACTCTCAACCACTGCGCCGCCAGGGGAGCCCCTATAAATATTTTTATTAGTAAACAAAAATTTATATACAAGCCTTTTTACTCACAAGATAGATAAAAGACAACTTTATGATAATTTATTAAGCTGTATTGTCTCATGAGCTTTTCTGTGTGTCATTTCACACACACAAAAGAAGTTCTTTAAAAGTACAGCCTGGATGTTAACTTAAGACTTCTTGTGGTGATCATTTTGCAGTATATACAAATATTGAATCATTGTGTTGTACACCTGAAACTAATATAACGTTACATGTCAGTTATACCTCAATTTTTTAAAAAGTACAGCATGAAATGAACCTAAACAAGAGGAAAAACATAAAGTTGTTAAGTAAAACTTGAACTGGTTCCACAAAAAGACTGTAAAATAGACAATTTGGCAAGTGTGACTAAGAGAGAAGCACCAGAAAGAATAAAGGTTTTATAACACTATAAACAGAGACAAAATTGACTCAAAATAAGGCGGAAAACTTAGAACAATGCCAGTGGGAGAAATGGTAGAGATGGTCAGAGGTTTTACCTTTATGTCTCAAAGACACAAGGCCCAGATAATTTTAGTGGTGAAGTCTATCAAATCTCAAGGACTAGATAATTCCTGTGTTATCTAAATGGTTTTAGACCATTAAACAATGCAGAAGAGTCTGGATAGCATCAAGATCAGAAATTGTCAAAGAACTTTGAATGCTTAAATTTTTTACTTTTTGTTAAAAATACGTGAAGATAGTTGAAACAAGCAAACACACCATACGGCAAGGCTTACATTATTGAAAAAGAAACAAGAGATACCTGTCCTACCCCTGCCCATTCTGGATTTCCTCTTTAGAGGAAATCATATTTTAATCTGTTTCTTGTATATGTATATATTTCTAAGTAACAGGCTTGTGATATTCTTTCTTTCTTTCTTTTTTTAACTTCCGGTGTTTTCTATAGACTTCCTATTATGACAGAAGAGTTTTTAACTGCCCGCCCCCATCTTCCTGATCGGAGTCCAATCAACATTTTTTGGCATTTTAGTATTCAGCATTTAAACTATTTCTCCTATGATCACATTTCCTTTCTTACGCAATTTGCTGTTTTCCCCGGGGTTAGTAATTTTCCTGTTTGGGGGGAACAGAGTACTGCAATTGCTACATTGATTTGACAGAACTACAAGTCTTCTTTCAATACGTAGACATGTATCCCATAATTTATCAGTGTCTTTCCTCCCTTGGAGACATACCTCTGGGGACCCTTTATCCTCCAGTCTGTACTTAGCGGTCTTCAGACTTGCCTTTGCCTGCGCTCTGGAAATTCCTTGCTTCTTTCTGTGGACTGCTGGATCAAAGGGTATGTGTGTTTTAAGGGTGTGTGTGTGTGTGTGTTTTATTTTTGGCCTCGCCTTGCGGCATGCGGGAGCTTAGTTCCCCGACCAGGAATCAAACCCGTGCCCCCTGCAGTGGAAGCACAGAGTCCTAACCACTGGACCACCAGGGAAGTCCTCCTTGCTTCTTTCCGTGGTTGTATTTCTTAATTTATGGATCCCATACGCTGTTGTTTTGGATGGAGAATAACCTCCAGTAGCTTCCTGAGAAACAGTGGAAATAACCAATTGTTCTACGAATAAGTAATTCCTTAAAAGGATGGCTCATTTATATAGTGGGATCCTGAGCAGCAGTCTTGAAATGATGTCTGACACACCAAGGGATGTCCTAGTATAATAAGCACATATCCTACCCCTCTCTTGTTTTAAGAATAAGTCTTTTGAGACTAGGATTGATATACATCAAAATGTGAACCTTTAAAATGTAGGTTAAAGGATTCTTTTTGAAAAATGTTGAAACTGGATACAAGTTTCTTACATTAGGAGAAAGAAAAGCAAGGAAAACAAACCATCCTTTAAAAGGAACATCAAGGAAGGCTTCAAAAGGTCAGAAAACAGGTTAACACCAAATACAGCGGTAAATATAGATATCCCTGTAAATAACAGAGCCTAATATAATCATATGCCCCTTACAAGAGAGACATCTCAAAGTAGAAAAAGAATAGCAGTGCGGTGATGGGCATTTCCTCGGCCAAATGGGTACAAAAAGGGAGCACCAATTAAAGTCATCTCAGGTCTAAAGTAGAAGACGTCACAGCAGAAACAGGGACAAAGGGCATTATTTTATGCCAGGAAAAGGAATGTTTTATAATGAATTACAGTTGCCTTGAATCTATGTATTGAATCTTATAATGTGGGAATACAGACAGTGGGAGACAGTAACACTGCTTACCCTGAGAGGCTGTCAAATGTAGGAAAACCCTTCCAGTGATTGTGTTACAGAGGACTGTTATCTCATTGAAGATACAGGAAAATAAATAAAGACAATATCATAGTGATAAGTGCTATGAAGAAAACTAAGAAGGTACAGGCATCAGAGCGAAGGGTTAGTGAAGGGATGAAACAGGGATTTCACTGGGTGATAAGTTTAAAGATGTACTTAGTCTTTAGCCAGAAATATATATGGTAGCAGTAAACAAAAATAGGCAGAACCTGAATAAGAAATTGCAGAACTTTTTTAAAGTCTTAAATGTAGAGGCACAGCATGTTGCTGGATGGGAGAACTAAATATATACAATTTTAGTAGGTATCATTTGCATACAGTAATATTCAGCCTTTTTAGTGCATCATTTTTTGACTTTTGACAAATGCATATAGTTGTGTAACGACAATCAAGATATACAACAGTTCTATCTCCCCCCCCACCAAATTTCTACACTCTCCTTATGGTAATTCCCTCCCCTCTAGTCCATGGCAACCACTGATTTTTTTTTCCTTTGTCACTATAGTTTTGCCTTTTCCAGAACATCATGTAATCATACACAAGTTAGCCTTTTGAGGGTGGCTTCTTTCACTATCATAGCACATTTGGGCGTCACCCACCAATACTTCACTCCTTTTTAGTTCTGAGTAGTATTCCATTGGATGCATGTTCCACAGTTTATTCACTTACCATTCGAAGGGCACTTAGATGGTTTCCAGTTCTTGGCAGTAAAGACGCTAGAAACATTTGTGTACAGGTTTTTTGAGTGTAAGTTTTAATTTCATTTGGCTCAATACCTAGGATTGCTTGGTCACGTGGTAGGTGTATGTTTAACTTTATAAGAAATCACCAAACTTTTTCCAAATGGCTGTGCCATTTTTCAACCTTACTAGCAATGGATGAGAGTTCCAGTTCTGCATCCTGTCAGCACTCGGCGTTGTCAGTTTTTTATTAAACTGTAGTCTCTCTGATAAGTGTGTGGTGATATTTCATTGTGGTCTTAAATTGCATTTCCCTAGTGACTGATGATATTAAGCATCTTTTGATGTGCTTATGCCACCTGTATGTCTTCTTTGGTGAAGTGTCCAAATCTTTTGACCATTAAAAAAAATTTTTTTTTTTGCGGCACGCGGGCCCCTCACTGCTGCGGCCCCTCCCGTTGCGGAGCACAGGCTCCGGACGCGCAGGCCCAGTGGCCATGGCTCACGGGCCCAGCCGCTCCGCAGCAGAAACCCGCGTCCCCCGCATCGGCAGGCGGACTCCCAACCACTGCGCCACCAGGGAAGCCCTTATTACTCATTTTTGAGAATTCTTTGTCCTTTTTTAGTTGCAAGTCCTTTATTGGGTAAATGATTTGCAATTTTTTCCCACTCAATCTGTGATCCATCTTGAGTTAATTTTCATGTATGGTGCAAGGTATGGATTGAAGGTCATCGTTTTGCTTATGGATATCCAGTTGATCTTGGCACCATTTGTTGAGAAGGCAATTTTTTTCTCCAGTGAATTGCCTTTTTCAAGATTCTCAATTCCTTTGATCTGTATGTCTGTCCTTTTGCAGATATCATACTGTCTTGGTTACAATAGCCATATAGTAAATCTTGAAATCAAATAGTGTATTTTCCACCATCATTCTTTAAAAATTATTTTCTCTATTCTAGTTGCTTTGTCTTTCAATATAAATTATAGAAATTCGCTTGTCATTTTCTAAAAAAGGTCCCACTCTTCACATTTTGATTGGATTGCATTGACTCTATAGAACAATTAGAACAGAATTGACAAGTTTTGAGTCTTCCAATCCATGAACATAGTTTATCTCTATTTATGTAGATCTTTAATTTATTTCATCAGTATTTTATAGTCTTTAATATATAGATCTTGCACATACTTTGTTAGATTTATATCTAAGTATAACATATCCCTTAGTATAACTAAGCATTTCCTGTTTTTAGTAGTGTTAAATGGAACTTTAAAATTTTTAATTTCCAATTGTTCACTATTAATATATAGAAATATTATTTTTAAAATATATATTGACATATTTTGCAACCTTGCAAAAGTCACTTATTCCGAAAGGTTTTTTGGTAGATTCTTTGGGATTATCTCTATAGACAATTATGTCCTCTACAAATAGAGACACTGTTATTTCCTCCTTTTCAAGTCTCTGCTTTTAATTATTTTTCTTCTTTGTGATGTTGAATAGGTGTGAGAACAGACATCCTTGTCTTATTCCTGGTCTCAGGGGGACAGCATGCAGTTTTTCACCATTAAGGATGATGTTAACTGTCCGTAGGTGTTTTGTAGATGCCCTTTATCAAGTTGTTGAAGTTCCCTTGTATTCCTAGTTTGCCGAGTTTTTTGTTTTTGTTTTTGTTTTTACTCATGAATGGATGGTGTTTTATTGTATATCTTTTCTACATCTATTTAGGTTATTGTTTCTTCTTGAGTGAACTTTAGTAGTTTATGTCTTTTAAAGAAATTATCCCATTCATCCTAGTTGTCAGATTTTTTGGTAGAAAGTGGTTCCTAATATTTCCTTATTATCCTTTCAGTATTTCTGGGATCTATAGTGGTTTTCCCTTTCTTATTACAGATACTGGTAACTTGCGTCTTATACCTGATCATTTTGTCTAGAGATTTATCAATTTCATCGATCTCAAAGAACCAGCATTTGGTCACTTGTTTGTTTGTTTTTTTTCCCCGTTTCCCATTTCATTGATTTCTGTTCCTTATCGTTTTTTCTTCTTATTTTGCGTTTAATCTGTGCTTTTCTAGTTTTTTAAGGTAGGAGCTGAGGTGACTGATCTGACACTGTTTTCACTGTTGAAAATACAATTTAATTCAACAGGATTTATGGAGTACCTCCGTATGTGCTTTTTGAAAGGTGCTTTGGAAAATAACTGAGCTATCAAATGAGTCTCTACTCTTTAGAAGCCTAGTTGCATTTTTGAACATGAAGTTATTTCCCTTAAATGTCACTATAAGGTTGTGTCTGGTTATATTTGTAGGGTTTTAGAGTATAAAGTTCATTGTAAACTATGAAGTGGAGTTCTATAGACGTTGCTCAGTCCAGGAGAATTTGGGGTGTGAGGGTTCATGTTTAGAGTGAATAATATGCAAAAACTTGGTAAAATCCTAGTTTTATAGGTGAAGAACCCGAGACCAGCAAGGAATCAATGCCTCATGTATAGATCTGTGGGAAGTTTGTGGTGGGGCTGGAACTAGGACAGAAGATTCCAGTTCCCAGTGTCTTGGCAGTGCCCGGCCTGGCTCCTTGTACTGGGTTCTCTCCGTGGACAGGTGGCTGACTGTTAATTCTGGGAATAAAGAAGCAAGACAGTCTGTGATCTTAGGCAGCACATGCTGGTGGGGCAGGCAGTTGGCAGTATCGTTCGTTAACTCCAGAATGCTGTGGTCAAAAGAAGGAAACGGGGAGGAGCCTGAGGAAGAGGGTCTGGGGAGGCTCCTCAGAGGAGATACAGCTGAGCTGAGCACGAAGGGCAGGTGGAGGTAATCCAAGCGGTCATGGATCCGGGAAGGACATGCCAGAGAAAGGAGATGGCGCGTCCCTGGGAAAGAGAACCAATAAAGGGGCAGACATCAACTATGTTGCCCATGGCAGCCAGAAAGAAGGAGAAAACAGTGGTTAGGAGCTATTATTAGGAATTAAATTAGACTCAAGGGGCCGGGCAGTAGTATGCTCTTGCTATAACCCAGTTTATACACAGAGGATATGAATGGATTTGTTTCTTTTAATAATATTATATGAAAAGAGTATGACGTAGTGAAGGAACTCTTCATTTCTCTTTGATGGAGGTTATCTACGCCTGAACTATCGTGAGACCTTCATTGGGCACGTGATGGCTTTTCTGATGGAAAAGCAAGCACAGCGTAGGGAGCGACGGAAATGCTCCCTCGTGACCGCGTGACAGCAGTTCCTTTTGAGGCAGTGACAGTCTTGGTCGGGAGTGTTGAGGACACAGGCACTGGAGGCAGACAGGCCTGGGTTCTCACCTGAATCCTTGTCCCCCAGTAGCTATGTGACTGGAGGATTAACTTCCTCAAAGAACATCCTCGTCTGTAAAATAGAGATAATGATGCTCGTAAGTGATTGGAAGTCACACAACCTACACAGGTGGTTTTGTCCTTGGACTACACATGGGTTTGCATTTCACCTTTTCAGTTGAAAAATTTAGCTGAAAGTGAATACTTAAATCATTCATCACTTTAAAATCATGTTACATTTTTTTCATCATACGTCCTTTTGTTATTTTGGGTGTATCTAACATTCTGACTTGAGACAGTGGTTAAACCTCATATAGATGTTTATCCTCCTTCAATCTTCTTTTCCACTCAGCGTTTGATACTTTTTGGGGGTTTTTCTCCTTTAAGGTCAAATTAATAATGATGCCCCTCTGGTGGTGCGTTTTCTGGAAAGACAGTGGTTTCCAGACCTGACCCTGTATCAGAATCACCTGGGGAACCTACTTAAAAAGGGGTTTTCAGTCCCTCCTCCTGAAGGTGGAGCTCTGTGGAGTTCATTTTTATACAACTTCCCAGTTGACTCTGATGGGCAGCCAGGCTGGAGAGTCCAGGTTGATAAGACATGTACAGTCATCTGAGCCTGCATTGTTATCTACCCCAGAGAATCTGGCATTAGAATGATGAACTTGACTGGATTTAGGACTGTATAATATATAATAGGGTTGGGAAGAGTTAACTTGACCTGAGAGCAGCAGAGTTACTAGCATTTTAGAGGCTATCACTGCAACTTTATTATTATATCAAATTTTTAAAAAACCAGGCAAATGGTCACTTTCTTTTTTTTTTGTTTGTTTTGTTTTGTTTTGTAGATCGTGAGGACCAGTCAATTCTTTGCACGTAAGTAAATGTTGAACATTCAGACTTCTTTTCGCTTCTGTTGGAAAGTAAAAGCCATTCTTTTTTTGTATGGGGGGAGGGGGAAGGGAGAGCCGTCAAGAGTTGGATGGAAACCTTGCAGTTGTTATTTTAAGACTACAATATATAAGTTGCTTAAATTTGGTGTTACTCTTTGGTTGTCGAACTGGGCTTTTCACACATTTCATAACGTTAATCTGTGAAACTTACATCTTTAGTTTGTTTGTCCAAGTGTTGACCTCTTGGACATTTTGGGAATTTACCGGTACCACCCAGGAAGCATTAATATCACGCGCCTGTGTGCTGTGTGTGAAGTGCTGGAGAGTCAGGATTGAAGAGAACTCATGGCAGGAAGCGGTCAGATTCGCACGTTAGGAAGGTCACGCTGGCTACGGCGGGGACGATGCACGGGGAAGCGTGAACACGCGAAGACCAGGTGGGAGGCTGTTGAGTTATCTCCGCGAGGGATGGAAGTGACTTCAGGTGGAGAGGTGGTCGTGGAGCCAGAGGAAAGTGGGTGGATCTCGGGTGGAGTTTAGTTTAGGAGACAGGCGCAGCGGTACTCCGTGATTTACACGCCCAAGAAAGGGGAGCTCAGAGAGGCTGGAGTTGTGCCAGGTTCAAGATGTAAGGAGTTCCATGGAGGAACGGGTTCGGGGTGGAAGGCAAGGGGTTTAGTGGAGGACAGACTTTGAGGTGACTGTGGCTCTCCAGAGAGGAGCTGTCACTCGGCCGCTGGCCCCGTGAACGTGGAGTCAGAGCTGTCCCCGGAATGCAGAGCCGGCGGCCTGGGTGACGGCAGCCACGCGGTGAGTGAGGGCACCTCAGAGTGTGGGATCCCCGGGAGGGGCGACCTTCAAGGGTGGGGGAAGGGGGTGAGACGCCGCAGAGACGCTCAAGCCGTGGGCCACAGAATGGGTCAGCACGTCAGACGCCCTTGAGATTGAGTGAAATATACAGAACCACGGGCGTGGGATTTAGCGCTAGAGCAGGAGGCTGGCCGTGGTCGACTGAGGTGCACTGGGGGTGGGGAGGGAGGTCAAAGCCAGATGGCAGTTGAAGAATGACGGGGGTGGGGTGTGTGTGTGTGAAAAAGTTTAAAAAGGAATCAAAAAGCCAAGTGTAGGTCTGCTACTTCCACAGGGCTTGAGAAAGGGAAAATTGCATTAGTGGATTAGTGGTGAGAAATCGACTTCTGTTGTTTTTGATGGTGTGTTTAATGTGGGAGAGGTTAAATGCTGTAGAGGGAGGTGGGGGCAGGGCAGAGAGAACTGAGGGGCGCAGAGGGCACGGGGTGGGTGTTGGGCCGGGACCTGGGGGCACGCGAGGCCTCTAGAGCGACAGGGAGGCTGGGAGTTGAGAAGGTTCCCATCTCGTGGCTTCTCTCCTTCCCATGAAGAGAAACTTTGGTGTTAATAAGATGGAGGAGGGGAGAAGCAGAAACAGCTGACACTAGTCTCCCTGTTGTGTAAGTTTTCTTCCAGCATTGTTTAGCCTCTGAGTTATACGAATCAATATAAATTTATTTATTTTTTAAATTATTTTATTTAGTTTCGGCTGCGTTGGGTCTTCGTTGCTGCGCGTGGGCTTTCTCTAGTTGTGGCGAGCCGGGGCTACTCTTCGTTGCGGTGCACGGGCTTCTCGTGGCAGTGGCTTCTCTTGTTGGGGAGCACGGGCTCTAGAGCGCAGGCTCAGTAGTTGTGGAGCACGGCCTTAGTTGCTCCGCGACATGTAGGATCTTCCCGGACCAGGGCACGAACCCGTGTCCCCTGCCTTGGCAGGCGGATTCTTAACCACTGCCACCAGGGAAGCCCCTGAATTAGCTTTTCTTAAACCACAAACCACCCCGACACTTAATGCCTTAAAGCAGTTTTCCCAGCCGTTGGGTTGGGCTCAGCTGGGCCTTTGTGCTAAGCGGCGCCAGGCTGAGCTGTCTCACCTGGGATGGGGGGTGGGGAAGGGGGGAGTTGCTGGCTGGCTGGCTGGGGTGCCTTGGTTGTAGGTCCTTTAATTCTCCAGCAGGCCAGCCCTGGTTTTAACATGGTGACAGGTGCCAAGAGCAGCAGGAGAGCGAGTTCCTGTGCACACTTGCTGCCGCCCCATTCCCAAGCCAGGTGTGGCCAAGGCCAAGGTCGGTGTGTGAGACACTAGCCAAGGGGGTAGGTACAGCAGGATGTGAAACAGTTGGGGCTGTTGCTGTGGACCATCCCCCACAAGGGTGTTGGAATGGAACCAGATTCAATCCAACAAAAGCTGGGATGGTTTCTGTAAGTGGGTGCAGATGGGGGGTCACTGAAATGAGAGAACTGAGGACACTGGCCAGAGAAACTGTCATGATGGACCCTGCCTGGGATATGGGCAAACGAGGGGGGATTGATAGGGAGGAAGGAGTTGGGTCAGAGAACTAGAGGACAGGTCCCCCTGGGGACACCGGGGCAGAAGGAGCAGGGAGAGTGGGCGGTGTGGCCGCAGGTGATAAGCTGGGAGCACCTCGGTGTGGCCACAGGAGTGGGCAGCTGAAGCAGAGCGGGAGCGGGAGGTCATGGGGGTGAAGGTCATCGGGGTTGAAGGTATCAAGGAGCCAAGGGGCCTGAGTTGGGGGTGTGTCACTCACATGAGGAGAGGAGAGGCTTGACCACACCACACACACACACACACACACACACGTGTGATAGTGTGAGGATGGTGGCCTCCAGTAAACCCTTCAAAAAGCTAAACTATTTCACTTAGAGGAATGTCCTTTATTCTAAGATAAGACCCTTTTTTTTTTTTTTTTTTTTTTGAATAAAAAGTGCTTTCTTTTTTGAAATGGGAATGGAGGTTTTCGTTTGTTTTTCATGATCTTACTAGGCAAAAATCCAAGTGTCAGAACAACCATTATGGCTGTACGTGACCTCAGAGAGGCGGGAGCGAGGGGTAGAGGCTTTATAACAAGAGGGTCTGGAAGCGACATGAGGGAGAGTGAGAAGGTTGCCCCTGACTTTCTTCCTGATCGTGTACGTGTGCAGGTGTGTGATGTGGAGCAAGGCCAGCGATGGAGGGAGTGTTCCGTGAGGACACTGAGAACATGGGTGAATTTGCACACTGTGGAATGGGGGGCCCAGAGAGTACGGAGGAAAAGAGTGGGGCGGGAGTAGGAAATAATGGGGTTTGGGATCAGGAGAAAGAAAACACAACATGAGAGTAGAGGAAGGACATTTGAGGCAGTGAACAAGGCTGGCAGGGGTGTGAGTCTCAAGGCTCCCCTGCAGAGTTCATCTCTGGGCCGTGGTGCATTGGGGAAGGGGTGGGGGTGGGGGGACCTGGGCCTTTGGGAGGCAGCAGCCTTGGCTGGTCCTTACTGGCTTCTAGGGGATTTCTAGCTCAGGTGGGCAGCCATGCAGCCAGGTGAGTTTCTAGACCCTCATCCTTGTCACAATCCCTCGGGACTTCTTAAAGAATCAGTGAACCTTCAGGCATAGGGGACAGCGGGTGAGAAATGGTGTCAGGCAATTCCACGTAATTTGGTCTTACGTGGAGCACAGGGTGTGAAGTAGGGAATAAATGCTAGTTTAAACTCAACATGCCTAAAAATTAACCTTTATTCCTACACAGACAAGATGTAGGAATATCCTCTCAATATCCTTCTTTCCAGCATCAACGCTGTGTGTGTTTCCAGACTCAAGGTTTAAATCTTGCCCTGTGTTTGGACTCCCCGCTCTCTTTCATATCCCTATTTCTGGTCGTCACCTCGTTTCACATTTCTCCTGTCTTGTCCTAGCCCTGCCCAGCACCTACTATCTGGCCCATCTTGGTGGATCCTGGCTGATTTCCTTGCCTTTTAGCCTCTTTCTCCCTCCAGGGAGGAAATATGCCCATCGATACAGCCAGTTGCAGCCCACACTGATTTCCCCTCATCAGGCCCCCTTTTTTTTTTTTTTTATAGACGGCAGTTCATTACCTAGTTAGGTCGTGTGGGTCTTGTTTTATAACTAAACAGTAAGGTAGAAACTGTGACTCACCTTCATTGCTTTTTAATTATCCCCTGAGAACCTGGCACACTGAACATACTTAGGAAATGGATAAAAATGCAAACAAAAGAATGTGTCTCTTAATTAAGTAGGAATCAAAGAAACAGGCTTAAGTACAGATTAGGAAGTTTAGAAACTAGTGAATACTGTATGTGTCTCCAAAGGGTAAAACCTTTCTGATAGCATTTTATAAAGGCATTTTATTTGGGAACTTCAAACCTATACAAAAATAGAATAGTTGGTGACCCCCATATACCCATCCCCTACTTCAGTGATTTTTTAATTTTTACATTTACTTTACTTCATTTTTTTCCCTTTTTTTTAACCTTTGCTTATGCATTTCCCCAAGTTTTTTTTTTTTTTTTTTTTTTTTTTTTTTT
>NW_020173671.1:871124-915589 GCF_003031525.2 Neophocaena asiaeorientalis asiaeorientalis | reverse complement strand
TTTCTTTTTTTTTTGGTTTTCCCCCAGTTTTTTTTTTTTTTTTTTTTTTTTTTCTGTACTCGGGCCTCTCACTGTTGTGGCCTCTCCCGTTCTGGAGCACAGTCGCTGGACGCGCAGGCTCAGCGGCCATGGCTCACGGGCCCAGCCGCTCCGCAGCATGTGGGATCTTCCCGGACCGGGACATGAACCCGTGTCCCCTGCATTGGCAGGCAGACTCTCAACCACTGCGCCACCAGGGAAGCCCCCCAAGTTTTTATTTTAAAAAATTCAAACCTGAATTTTACTGAAAAGTTGAAAGAATGGTACTTTAAGTGCCCGTATACCCTTCACTTAAATGTCAGTTCTCTTTGTACACACACAGCACTTTTTTTTTTTTTTTTAAACCATTTGCAAGTTGGCAGGCATTCCGACACTTTACCCCTAGGTACACAGCAGGCGTTTCCTAAGAGCAAGGCATTCCCGCATAACCACAGACCATTGTCACACTTGAGAAGATTGATGATGATTCAGTAATGTCATCTCATGTACAATCCATATTCGAATTTCTATAACGGTCCTCAACATGTTCCTCATAACTTTTAAATCCTGTCAGGCTCTCACGCTTTGCATTCTTTACATCTCTTCATTTTAATTCTATATTCTAGAATAGTCTTCACTTTTTTACTTTACTTATTTAATTCCATTGGCTGTATTCTAACCAAAAGTCAGCTATTTAGAACATGATCTGCAAATGTCTTTTTAAAACTGTTTCAAAGCACTTCTGACCCTGACTTCCTGGGCACGCTGCTCTACGTGGGCCTGCTGGGCAGACACCAGCCACAAGCTCTGGGGTTCCCGGGCCACCTGTACCTCTGACTAAATAAATAGCTACACGTTTGGGGGTTGCCAGTACCCGCTCAGATTCGATACTTTGCTAGAATGACAAGTCAGAGGCAGGCAAGGGAAGAGACACAGAGGCTGAGGTCTGGGGATTCCCAAAGGCACAGCTGCCATATGCTCTGGTCACTTCCCTTCCGAGTGCATCAGTGTGTATTACCAACCAAGAAGCTTATCTAAGCTTCAAAGTCCAGAGTTTTTATTGGGCTTCATTATGTAGGTGTGTTTGATTGAATCAGTATCCACTCCCAAGAGGTGAGGCTCATGTCATGTGGTTTAAAGCCCAAACCTCTAATCCCCCGATTGGGCTCTCAGCTTGGCCAGCCCCCATCCTGGAGCTGTTGAACTGCCCACCGTGAATAACAAAGACATTCCAGGTACTTAGAGTCTCCCTCCCAGGAATCAGGAACAAACACCAGCAATTCTTTATTATACGGCACCGGTTAATATAAAGTCGCCACAAGAATCTAGTCACTGAAGCTCCGTGAAATGAGCGTACTAAGTGAGCTGCCTTCTGCTCAGGAGAGAGAGAGGAATAGAACTTGTGTGCCTCCTGTCTGCAGTGTCACAGTAGCAGTGAGCCCGCATGCAATATGCAGGGGACCAGGTGCAGGACATGGACCTCTCCTCGTTGGGTGGTTTGGGAGCTTGGGTGACCATTTTGGATAAGGACTATTTGGAATGTCTGGAAGCAGGAAACACTTGGGGGAGGGGATGACTGCTGTTTGACAGAACCAGAGATTAGTGGGCACTGATTTACTCATGTCACCAAAAGTGCCCATTACAGGCATGCAGTTAGATGGTCATTGTCATTTTAGACTGACATTTGCGTCCATGGATAAGCTTGGATTTATGAGGTAAGTCTCCTAGCAGCTGGTTATCTCTTTGTGGACACAAAGTAGCAGTCATCAAGTACCATGTTTGTTTTCTTTTCTTTCTTTTTTTTAAAATTGAATTTTCTGAACATTTTATTATAAATATTTTCAAACATAAAGCAAAGTTGAAAGAATTTTGCAATCAGGACCCACATATCTACCACCTAGATTCTACCATTAATATTTCACTATGCTTGCTTTATTATATATATATATATAGATATAGATTTTTTTTTTTTTTTTTTTTTTTTTTTTTTTTTTTTTTTTTTTTTTTTTTTTTTTTTTTTTTTTGCGGTACGCGGGCCTCTCACTGTTGTGGCCTCTCCCGTTGCGGAGCACAGGCTCCGGACGTGCAGGCTCAGCGGCCATGGCTCACGGGCCCAGCTGCTCCGTGGCATGTGGGATCATCCCGGACCGGGGCGCGAACCCGCATCCCCTGCATCGGCAGGCCGACTCTCAACCACTGCGCCACCAGGGAAGCCTCCGCTTTATTATATACTGATCTGTTCATTGCTCTGTCCATCTGTCGATCCATTTTATTGTTTGTGTTGGGAGGAAAACTTTTCCAGCTTGGGTCCTGTGGTTGGGTGTCTGCAAATTGACAACAGACAGACTAACAGGAGGAAAGACGAGGGTGTATTCACGCATGCGTGTGGCAGTGCTCAGTGATGAGTAACTTGCTGAAAACCAGAAATAAAAGGCTTAAATACTAAATTTAACAAAAGGAGGAGTGCTGTAGGAGGCTTAGGCCTTCTGGGGGAAAGTGTGGAGGGTTCTGTCAGGCTTTATGATGCCAGTGGACAGCTGAATTTGCACTTCCTGGTGCTAAGGGTCAGACTTCTCCCAATCCGGAAACTCCCTGAGATGGGGGTCCATGGCAGCTGTATTTTCAGGAGGCTCTGCTTAAGGTGAGGGGTCATGGCATTCCTTTCTGTGGCCACTGATTGTTTAGATTGTTTTCAGTTTAAACTGAAAACCACTTTGATGGGCTGTTAATCCCTTCATCTGATGCATTTGTAAACGTCAGCACACTTCCCCCTAAATACTTCATACATAACTAAAGTTAACTAAAGTCCAATATTTACATCTTTATCTTTTGAGATAAAATTTACATATAATGAAATGCACAGATCTTAAGTATATAAGTGCTGAGTTATTTGTGTAACGTAAACCCCTATCAAGATAGAGAACGTTGCCTTTATGATCACCCCAGAAAGTTCCCTCCTGTATCCAGCCAATTCCTACCCTCACTTCTTTTAGCCTCACCATATTTTAATTCTTAGTAATTCTGTAATAATCTACCGGTTATGATATTTAATCACAAATAGCTTTTCATGCTTATATCTATTACAAGCTACATTGTGACTTGAGAAATATGAAAATGTTAAACAAGGTATCCCAGACTTAAGAAAATATGATATGTTCCCTGGTGCCTTTGAGGATCCACCAAATAAAGAACTCTAGGAGTATGTAACCTGGGTCTTCTTACGTTTAGTACACAGCTGAGCTAATTAAGATTTCTGTATGAGAATAACTAGTCAGTTTTATTTAGTAGTTATTTTATATTAAGTACCTATGTTTGCAAAGGTATCACAAAGAGAAAATACATTTGGAAGCACCATTTTTTTAAAAAAACAGTACTTAAGTAGTTTGACAGCTCCTGTTTAAGCTCTACTTTTTTAGTCATTTACTCTCTAATTTACTTTTCCCCCAAAAGGATGAACTTGTAAAGTACCCTCTGGCCTCATCTGCGTACAGCTCCCCAACTAGCCTTTACTTCTGCAGACTCAGGCCAGGCAGTGTGAGCCCTCCCACTTACGACCAAGCAGGTGGCTTGGATCCTTTATTCTAGTATCCCAGCAAGGACTTCCTTGATCATGGGAGAGCACCCAATGTAATTGGAAGTGAAATCCTGTTAAGAGTGTAATCCTCGTGTTGACTTTCCTTCTCATTATAATTAAAATTCGCAGTCACCCTTGGTGAAGAAGTTACTCTGTTCTCTAAGCCCCCTTTTAAAGAATACTCTGCTTACATTTTATGACTCTAACTGCTGGTTAACTCTAGTTTTTCTCCTTTTAAGTGTGTTTGTATATAATGTAACAATTGTATTATAAAACAATGGTTGCTTCATATCAGTCTTCTATCAGGATGTGACAGATTTTTTTTTGTTGTTAAGGAATTTTATGTCCTATACAAATATTACATTAAGTGGTAATGATAAGCCATCCTGGATTTCGAACACTTAGTTGATTCTTGCTATAAGTAACATACCTTAAAAGTTTTAAGTTACCCAAATCGGTAGAATTGATTAAATAGCTAAGGCAACCTTGAAATAGACCCCATAAATGTAGTCATCTGATCTTGACAAAGGATCAAAGGCAATACAATGGAGCAAAGATCGTCTCTTTAACAAATGGTGCTGGAACAACTGGACATCCACATGCAAAAAGAAAAAAAAGAATCTAGACACAGATCTTATACCCTTCACAAAAATGAACTCAAAATGGATCAGAGACCTAAGTGTAAAATGAAAAACCATAAAACTTCTAGAAGATAACATAAGAGAAAACCCAGATGACCTTGGGTGTGGTAATGCCTTTTGTGGTACAAAACCAAAGACGTCTATGAAAGAAATAATTGGTAAGCTAGACTTCATTAACATTAAAAACTTCTGCTCTGCAAAAGACTGATGTCAAGAGATCAAGAAGATAAGCCACAGACTGGGAGAAAATATTTGCGACAGACACGACTGATAAAGGACTGTTATCCAAAATATGCAGAGAACTCTTAAAAGACTCAACTGTAGGAAAACAACCCAATTAAAAAATGGTCCAAAGACCTTAGCAGACACCAAAGAAGATACACAGATGGCAAAGGAGCGCCTGAAAAGATGTTCCACTACACACCTGCTAGACCGGCCAAAATCTGGAGCAGTGTCAGCATCAAGTGCTGCTGAAGATGTGAAGCAACAGGAACCCTCACTGGCTGCTGGTGGGAACGCAGAATGGCGCAGCCACTGTTGAAGACAGGTTGGCGGTTCCTTACAGAACTGAACGTACTCTTAGGATACGATCCAGCAATCAGACAACTTGGTATTTTCCCAGAGGATTAAAAACTTATATCTACACCAAAACCTGCACTTGAAAGTTTATAGCAGCTTTGTTCGTAATTGTCAAAACTCGGGAGCCACCGGGATGTCCTTCAGTAGGTAAATGGATAAATAAACTGTGGTCCATCCAGACAACGGAGTATTATTCAGTGCTAAAAAGAAATGAGCTATCAAGCTATGAAAAGACACGGAGGAGCCTTAAGTGCATATTACTAAGAGAAAGAAGCCAATCTGAGAAGGCTACACACCATATGAGTCCAGCTAGGTGACATTCTGGAAAAGGCAAAACTATGAAGATAATAAGTATCAATAGATCGGTGGCTGCCAGGGGAGTGGGGGGCGGAGGGGAGTTGAATAGGCAGAGCACAGAGGATTTTTAGGGAAGTGAAGATATTCTGTGTGATACTATAATAGTAGATACAAGGCATTATACACTTGTCCAGACCCCACAGAACACCCAGAGTGAACCCTAATGTAAACTATGAACTTAGGGCTCATCCTACGTAAAAAATGTACCACTCTGGTGACTGATGTTGATCACAGAGGAGGCTGTGTGCGGGGGTACAGGGGTTACAAGGGAAATCTCTGTACCTGCCTCTCAGTCGTGCTGTAAACCTAAAATTGCTCCCAAAAGATAGCCTTAAAAAAAAAAATAGTGAAGGTAGCAAAAAGTGTGTTGTCGTTAAAAAACCATTGTGTTGTTGGATAGGTTTTTTTGTTTTGGTTTTTGGTTTTGTCCCAGCTCTACCATGACCCTAGGTCAGACAGCTTCTCTAGACCTCAGTTTGCTTTTCTAATGACTCTTTGCTTTATGTGTCCTCAAGTCTTAAAACGTGGGGGTTTTGGATCATTGTGGCTGCATCTCAGTGATAGCTATATTATGGGGAACGAGTATGCAAATCAACTTGTAAATAGAAGTCTAAAACGTTCCAGGCAAATGTTGCAGAGAAAGGAGCGAACATCTTTGCAAATGTTATCTCCACGGATCTTTGCAATACCCCTGTTATCTCCATTTACATACCACGGCTGACACTCGCTGGTATTAGTGTTTAATAGAAGACTTGAACCCAAGTCTATCTCAATCTTCCTAGTAAGCTGCTTTCTAATAGAACGGAGTTTTGAAACTGTAGGAAGTCACTGAGTAATGCTATTTATATATATATATGTATATTTATATGTTTTATGTAAAATACGTGTTATTTTTCAAATTGAGGTTATCTAAAGCAAGAACTTCAGGCAAAGGGTGTTTTTGAAGCTAGACTGAATTTGCTGTTCCAAATATCCAGAGAGAATAAAAACAAAACCAATTAAGATCTGGGAAAGGAGGGTTCTCTTTGGGGAAATACCCACAGTCCAGAAGGGGTTCAGAGAAAGATCTCGGAACTAACTGATCATGCGTTAACCGTCTGCATCACTGCTTCTCACCACTGTTGTTTTTTATGTTATTGTTTGGATCGCACATTGCTTTGAGAAGCCAGTGAAAGCCACAGATCTCTCTAGAAAACACAAACCCCTTCAGGTTAGAAACTCCTGATCTTTTACATCCAGTGTGTGCTGCAACAGACAGCAGGGCACCCCACCCAGCAGGCTGCTTGCTCTGTTCCCCCGTTAACCTTGCACTTGTGCCCCAGAGACCAGCAGTGAAACAAGCAGTCCTTTACAGTATAGAACTACTGCATTGGTAGATCTTGTCTCGGTGGTGGAAATGAGGTCAGATTCCCTTTGTCTTCTTCACTCTTTGAGGGCTTGGCCTGTTGTTACCTTTGAGGATTCTCCTAATTTTCTTCAAGAGGAGTCTGCTGAGCTTTCTTTGTGGTTCCCTTGACCGTTTACTTTTTTAAAAAAATATATTTCTTTTTGGCTGCGTTGGGTCTTCGTTGCTGCGTGGGGGCTTTCTCTAGTTGCAGTGAGCGGGCGCTACTCTTCGTTGCGGTGCGCGGGCTTCTCACTGCGGTGGCTTCTCTTGTTGCAGAGCACGGGCTCTAGGTGCGTGGGCTTCGGTCGTTGTGGCGCACGGGCTTAGTTGCTCCGCAGCCTGTGGGATCTTCCTGGACCAGGGATCGAACCCGTGTCCCCTGCATTGGCAGGCGGATTCTTAACCACTGTGCCCCCAGGGGAGCTCTGTCCATTTACTTTTGTTCAAGCTGCTTTATTTCCCCCTTTTCCATCTGGGACAGATGTGCCATTTCCCCTTAAAAAAAACTTTTCTAAGAATTATATTCCTTTGATCCTGCCACGTCTTTCATAGTCAAATCAGAGGTTATCACCTTTTTACTTCTGTCAATTTCTTTATAATCACTGTTGACCATTGTCATAGTTATTACCGCTACTGACATTTATGGAGAAACTTCTGGCTGGGTGCCATGCTATGCTGTTTTCATTATCTCAGTCCTTTGAAGTAACTGGATCTCATTTTAAAGGAGTATAAACTGAGGCTCAGAGAGCCCAGTAACTTGCCCAAAGCCCCATAAGCGAGGAAGTGGTAGATGGGATTTGAATCTAAGTAGGTCACCAGGACACCATGGCCCACTTCTTAACCACTTTACTAACACTATAGAGAGTTTAGTAATTCAAATTCCCTCCTATGTGGTGGGTGAACAGCTGAGTGGACAATAATGGGTAATGTTTACTGACTACTAATTGTAAGTTTTAGATGGACTGTATTTTTTTCCTTCACAATAACCTTACGTGTCAGAAGCTATTATCCCCATTTTGAGGTGAGAGTATAAAGCTGTCTCCCCTCTTGGGACCTCAACCGTAAGGTATTGGAATACATCTGTCTTTGAAGCAATATTTTCTATTAGCAGAGGTACCTTAGACCTGAAATATGGAAAATGTAGCAGAGCTCATAGGTGGTTGTCAAGTACAGCCAAGTAAGCATGACAGATGGGGGCAAAAAATGCTTCCCGGACACACTGAAGCATGTCCAGCTGAGAGGGGTTAGCTGAGAAACCTCAGAGGTGAACCAAGCTGACGAGTACCAATCACAGCTGTTTTCAAAACAAGTCATCACCAGGCTATATGAGGCTCATTTCTTGATGTAATGAAAAATTATCTGGTTGAAACCAACAGCCAACATCATGCTTAGCTTGAAACACTAGGCGTTTTGAATAAAGTTAAGAACAAAACACAGAAAACCGACATCATAGCTCTTACCAAATTACACGTGAATAAAATCCAGATTCTTTCCCCTGGCTCCAGGGTACATCACATCCACCCCTTCCCACCTCGGCAGGAAGTACTGCCGCTGTCTGCCTTGCTAGTTATTTATCTAAATCCTGCACTCTGGCCGCCAGTTAGCAGGCCTCTCACTGCTGTGGCCCCTCCCGTTGCGGAGCAACAGGCTCCGGACGCGCAGGCTCAGCGGCCATGGCTCACGGCCCCAGCTGCTCCGCGGCATGTGGGATCCTCCCGGACCGGGGCACGAACCCGCGTCCCCTGCACCGGCAGGCGGACTCCCAACCACTGCGCCACCAGGGAAACCCTATACCGAGCTTTTTTCTGCTTTGAGGCCTTTGCATTTGTCTTCCCATCCCCCTGGATGCTCTGCCCCAGGCCCTCTCTTGCCTGGTCCTGCTCACCTTTCAGGAGGCTCCTTCCCGCCATGGCATCTCCAGGGAGTTGTCCTTTGCTTTTCTGCCTTTTCCCTTTCAGCCGCCTCCTTGTTCCCTTCGTCGCCTCCCTCACATGTAATTATCCCATTTGTTTTTCTTGTTTACTTTAAGTCTCTGCTGATCTTGAGCTGCACAAGGACCCTGTCCACTGCTCTATCTAGCACTTAAAAGGATGCCCGACACATAGGAGATGATTTGCAAATATGTGTTGAATAAATGAATGAACGAAGATCATTATCTGTGTACCAACGGTAGCCGGGTAGAAAATATAATGGTGGTGAAATTAATAACAGGAACAAAAACTTATCAAATAGAGCTTAGAAATAAATTTGTGTAGGACGTATATTCATTTATTTAACAGATTTCAGCAAGTACCTGCTGTGCTAGGCACTGTGACTTAAAAGGTGAATAAGACAAACGTGGTCCTTGGCCCAGCGGCCGTGGCTCACGGGCCTACCCGCTCCACGGCATGTGGGATCTTCCCGGACCGGGGCACGAACCCGTGTCCCCTGCATCAGCAGGTGGACTCTCAACCACTGCGCCACCAGGGAAGCCCCTTGCCTGTTTTGAACTTAGAGAAATACAGAGTTTAACTGAGACAGAGATGAAGCCATCATTTCTCTTAAAAATAGCAGGTGTATTATTTAACTCAAAATTTTGTCTTGACTATTTTTATGGGGGTGGCGGGCGGGAGGAGATGGGAGAGGGATATAGCAGAGCAAAATTATTTGAAGTTTATCTGAAAAAAATTAACCTCAGAGACTACTTGATTTATTTTTTAAAGACAGTGATGGGTGCTCTGGTTAGTCATACTTCCAAACTACTGCAGTGTGGTACTGGCTTTGGAATAAGTCATAAGTGTAAGGTAAAGATAACATTTCAGATCGCTGGGTAATCAGTGTCTTGGTCAACCATTGATGTTGGGATGTGGACTGAATCATTTGAGGGGAAAATGAGATTCAATCTTGACCTCAGGCCATACATTTTTTTTCTTTCAAATTACTTAAAGACTTAGTTGTAAAAGGTGAAACCATCAAAGTCTTGGAAGAAAATATAGATGGTTTTAATAATATAGATGATATAGAAATGAAAATATAGATGGATATAATGTTAGTGCAGGAAAGGCCTTTCTAAGCCTGAATAGCGGGCAGAAACCTTAGTAGAAGGTTTGGTGGATTGGAGTACCTAAGACTAGACTTAGATGACAAAACAAAGAAGGGGACAGTTGTTAATACAACAGTAGATGGTGGTTAATAAGCTTAATATGTAAAATATTCTTAAACACCAGTAAGTGGGTTGTATCTAGAATCATCAAATCTTAGAGCGGGAAAGGGTCTAATCCTATTCCTACATTTTACCAATGATGATGTCCATTTCCAGAGAAGTTAATTTCCTTACTCAAAGCCATACAACTAAGTGATCAATAGGACCCTTTTGTCCAACACCTCGGTGGTGTTTGGGTGCAGAGAGTTAGAGAGGTAATGCAACCAGGAAACCTAAAGGACTCATGTTGGGGACAGTTCAGATAGTACAATTCCAAGTACAATTTCAAGAAAGGGTCAGAGTTCGAAAAAATAGATTTTTAAGCCTTAAATAAAAGAGGCATAGAGGATCACTAGTTGGCCGTGTGTATAATAACATTTTTGAGTTCCTGGGGTGTTTTTGTTGTTGATTTTTGGAAAATTAATTTAATTATATATTACAGTTTTTTATTTTAATCCAAATTGAGATTTTATTTGTTGTCCAGGTAGGTTTGCTTTGCCAGGGTCTTGGGGAACCTCAGGTATTTGATCAGAGAGGCCGCAATTCAAGTATCACACTGTATGCTAGCAGCTTGCCTGAATTTCAAGCTTAGTACTGAGTAGAAATAAAAAGCAACCTTTGAAATGTGCCAGCCTCGTTTGAAAATAGAAAACATAGGAAGTGATAGCATTTGTCCCAGTTCATAACAAAATTCGTAGTATTCCTTCATTTTCTCTACAAATTACGTCCTGGCTGTGTGTCAACACTGCACAAGGTTACGTGGATTAAAAAGAAACTACACAGGGCTTCCCTGGTGGCGCAGTGGTTGAGAGTCCGCCTGCCGATGCAGGGGACACGGGTTCGTGCCCCAGTCCAGGAGGATCCCACATGCCGCGCAGTGGCTGGGCCCGTGAGCCATGGCTGCTGAGCCTGCGCGTCCGGAGCCTGTGCTCCGCAACGGGAGAGGCCACAGCAGTGAGAGGCCCGCGTACCGCAAAAAAAAAAAAAGAAACTACACAAACATACAAATCAGCAAACGCATGGGGCCTTATCCTTACCTCGGGTGAGGCTGGTGATCACTGAAGATTTGTGTATGAGGTATGTACAAGGTGCTATGTGGGTCTAGGGGAGAGAACCACCGTCAGCCTGGTCTGAGGGATGAGCCAAGAGGGCGTCTAGTGGCCTTGAAGATGCTGTCAGTAATCAGCGGACATCCCAGAGTTCATTCAGCTCCTTCAGATTAAATTACCTTAACTGTTTTAGGAATTCTGTTTCCAGTGCTGGATATGTTTCCGGTGCTGAAACATTGCTTCACAAACATTCTAATAAACTTCACTTCTCTGGCAGAGCCCCCAATTCCAAGGGGAAAAAAAAAACAAATCGTTGTGAACATTTTCCTCTGTCCCCTTACCGGCATCTACCAAAACAATATTTGGGTTAATTTATGCCATTTAAAAATAATAATTTTCCAACTATTGGTGATAGTTTTTTTTTCTTCTTCTTCCCTACTTATTCTCTCTTTACTTTCTACTAATTCTTGTTCCAACTCAGTTTAATTTTGTCGATTATAGTTTGGGAATGTGTGTGCTGTGCTTTTCGTAAAGCAGCCTGTGTTAATATTTCTTCCAGGGGTGAATCGGGTGCCGGGAAGACAGAAAATACTAAGAAAGTCATTCAGTACCTTGCTCATGTCGCTTCTTCACACAAAGGACGAAAGGACCATAATATTCCTGTAAGTGTTTGTTCTGCTGTTGTTTTTTCAAACCCTTAGATTTATTCTTCTGTAATTTCAGAAACAAGAATCAGAAAGCAAGCGTCCTCAGTGTGCTGCTGTAATCGACAGGTCCCTTGTCTCCGCCACTCCCCACCCAGCAAGGAGGGAGCTAGGGCATCAGGAAATTGTTAGTAACTAGCGATTCCACCAGGGCAAACTGGAATTACGGTTGTAACTCGAAGCCTAATTTCTTACAAAGCTGTGGTGGGGATTGTTAAACATGGATGAGCAGTGCTTAGGAAGGCTTCTTCGTTTCCACCAAAAGAAGATCCTCAGATATTTTCAGCGCTTCGTCCTGAACTTACAGAGCTACCACCCACAGCAGCCCGAGGGGAGGATAGAAATTTGGGGAGAATTGATGATAGAAAAGGGGTGAGAATGTAAACGTCAGTTATCCTTAATCTGTAGGTATGAGAAGTAGTAGTTAACACTCCCTGAGAGATGCCAGGCATACCAGCTTTCAAGGTTCTAAACCGCACATTGACTTGGTGCTTTGGATGTGGCTTTACCGCTAGGAAAAGACCCAAACTCGCTAACGTTTGCATTTATCTGTTTGTAACGAGCAGCAGGAATCACCTAAACCAGTGAAACACCAGGCAAGTGCTTTTCTTTATGCTTCTTAAGTCATGAGTGTTTGCACTAATTTCTGTCTTTGGATTGAATCTCTACTAGAAACAAATACCGTTAGTTCTGAGCAAAATCTCCTATGAACAAAATATTTAGTTTCGTAATTGTGTTGCTTTGAGGCTTATTCTTTCCTGAAGAGCAGCATGCCCTTTTGCTTTACCTTTGTTTTCTAGAGGAATTTTAATATTTATTTACCCTTTCGTCATGACATTGAATCATATGTTTATGAAGCCTGTGAACTTAGGGTTTCATGTGTCCGCTACCAGGTGGAATTACTTTAATACTCCCTAAACAGGTGGAAACCTAACTTCATGCCACACGTTAAATTTCTGGTCTGTTAACATTGTAGGGCCTGGTAAGTGTTTTAACCCCAAAGCCTCGTTGTATTTAATACATAAATGTAGGATTTTCTTTATCCAGGGCAAGTAGCAGAGGAATGTTATTCTCCCTAATTATCAGATGCCTGCCTTTTAGCTCCACAGAGCATAGCAATGAACAAACCACGGACCGGAGCATTTCCTGCTACTTGGCAAGAGAGGGGGGGCGGAGCTGAGCCAGATGCCTTGGATAGAATGGGACGTCTGTACTTGGACATCCCATTCCCTCGCACTGGAACGGTTCTGGTGTGTCTTCCGCAAGCATAGTGGTGCAAAGCTAGCATAAAGCAAGAAATGATAGTGTTATGAAAACAGTCTCTTAACATAAACGATCAGAAACATCTAAAGGAATAGTCCCAGATACTGAGATTTTCAGATATCTTTTTTAGAATTCTTAAGAAATTCTCAGACACTAAAGCTGTACTATACCTATGAAGGCCCAGGATGTCCTTTTGCTTTTAGCTGTAGACCAGACCAGTGATACGCATTGGGAGGATGAATGAAATAATCATTATCCTATATGATATTTAAAGGCTTCTTTGCCAGTTAAAGAAGGAATCTCTAGACCAGCAACCAGCTTTTCTTTGTGTTTTAGAGTACATGCTAAATGACCTTTTAACATGTACTTAGATCACTAGCAAAATAGTGTTAAATAGTTAACGTACAGATTTCGTTTTTCCAAATCCTCTGTGGATTACATAAATCATGATTGTTAACATTTTGTTTCGATGTCATCTTAAACTGCAGAGCGGATCCCTGTGGTGTGTGAGTAGCATGCCTACCCCTAGATTTTACTTTGGGTCAAATGAACCCCCGTAAGCAGGTATCCTCCAAGAAGGCGAGGCGACAGCTTCTCTGGGCCGCGCTGCGCTGTCGTTACTGATTTGCATGTCTTGTTGCATGTTCGCACTCCGCGCAGAATCCTCCATGCTGCTTTCCCCAAGGTTGTGTTAAAGCTGGTCAAGTAGTAGCTGTGCCATGTTTTTAGAAACATGAGAAGACTGCTCGTTCTCAGTTACTTTTTCTTCCCCGGCGCACCTGAGGAATATGAGATACTCCTGAGCATAGGGACTGCTCACACCCTGGGGAGGGTTGAGTCGAGAACTTACTCCTCTCCCCACACCCCCTGCCCTTCCCGGGCGCCCGCAGGCATGCCTTCCTCGCCCCATTTTGAGGATGACTACCGTAAAGTAATGGTTATACTTTGCAAAGGCAGTGTTTCTCTTGGTTTAATGTCACTGGTTTCCAAATTTATGTTGAACTTTATTGGCAAAACTCAGATTCCCAGGAACAGTTTGTGTCAATTGCTAGCATTTTATCACTAAACAGCAGTATAAATTGTAAAAACAAAGTGGAAGGCATTTGTAGGCTCCTGATTTTGTGAGTCTTTGTCTCTTTGCTCATTCTTTTTTTTAAATAACTCTATTAAGATTCAAATTCATGTCCCATAAAATTCACTCCTTTAAAGTGTACAGGTCAGTGTTTTTTTATTTTTTTCAATGTATTCCCAGAGTTATGCAATTATCACTACAATTAATTTTAGAACATTTTTCATAACCCCAAAAAGAAACCGTATACCTATTAGGAATCACCTTCCATGTTCTCCCAGCCCCTGGAAATCCCTCATCTACTTCCTGTCTCTCTGAATCTGCCTATTCGGGGTATTTTATATGAACGGAATCATATAATATGTGGTTCTCACTGTGCATAGTGTTTTCAAGGTTCATCCATGCTGGAGCTTGTGTAAGTGCCGCATTCCTTTTTGTGGCCAAATAATAACCAGTTATGTTAAATTTGTCACGTTCTGTTTATCCCTTCACCAGTTGATGGCCATTTGGATTGTTTCCACTTTGGCACCAATATGAATAATGCTGCAATAGATAAGTTTTCACGTAGCCATACATTTTCAGTTCTCTTGGGTGTATACCTAGGAGTGGAATTGCTGGATTGTGGTAATTTTCTGTTTAACATTTTGAGGAACTGCCAAACTTTTCCATAGAGGCTGCACCACTTTACATTCCCCGCAGTGTTTGAGGGGGCCAGTTTCTCCATATCCTGGGCAACACTTGTCATTGTCTTTTTATTAAGGCCATCCTAGCAGTGTGAAGTGACCAATTTTTTTATGTTTACCTTATAACTTCGTTATAGAAATAGGAACAAATGTAAGAAATAAATTTTCAAAATTAAGGTCACAGTATTTAAGAAGTAAACCATTTACCTCTCAACTTTTACTTACCATAACACAATGAGTCCTCGTTTGGCTTAATGCCCCGGCCAACAGCAAGTAGAGCTCCAGTGCCCATATTCCCTCATCGTAGGTCACTGTTACAGACCCTCGATGTCTGGCACAGTGTTCAGGGCCACTCCAAAGCCTGGACGTGGTACGATTTCAGAGCAGGTTTGAGGACGACTAATTTCTTAAACTGGACCATCCCCTGGGAATGACCCGCTCAAGCCAGCCCACCTGCCCACTGACTCCTGAGTCATCCACCTCTAGATGGCAGCTTCCGGATGACTCTTATCTACTGGTCTAAACTGCCTTGAACTAAGACAAAAAGGTGATAGATAGCAGGTAACAAGCACAGAAATTAGAGCCTGCCACTCGAGATGAGAGTCTGGTTCTAAACATGGCGATTGACTGCTGCCGCCAGCTTCCAACCGTACTCTGCGGTCAGTGGGACGCCTGCAGCTTTGCCCATCAGGCCTACAGGTGCAGCAAGAGTCCAGCCCGAGTCCCCTTGCCGGCTGAACTGGAGTTTTGAAAGAGGTGTATGTACATATATAATTTTTTTTAACCAATTTAAAACTCATCCTGTATCTATCATATGGCAAGTGTATATAATACATTGTGTAATAAACACAAGGGTATAGTTTTCATCACGGTTGGTAAACCTTTAAAGCATCATATAATTCTAAATACTTAGAACTTTAAAAATAATTTAAATAGCTAATGCTGATTTCTTTTCCCCACATTCGCAAGTGACATTTCTCATTACTATATAGAATAGAAAAGGGACATTGCCCATCCGAGTCCCAGCAGAAAGGTTAGCACTTAGTCACTGTCCCCTGATGGTTTGTAAATGGCTTCATAATTTGGTTGAGCGCTGTTAGCCCTGTTTATCTAAATGTGAAATTATTCAAGGCAGAAGTGGTCAAATTTTAGTGGTAATTTCTTAAAGATCATTTTTGTGTGCTTTATAGTATTAGCTCTGTGTCAAGCTCTTTGTGATTCATTTATGAGTTTTTGAGATCTTTACTTGGTCTCAATGATGTCAAAAATCCAATGGAAGAGAAGTCCCACCACATTCCTGTTAATGTTGTGGCCTCCAAAGCAGGGACCCAGGCCTGTGGTTACGACAGTGATTATGAGGACCCTTAACCCAAATCTTACTTCCACCTCTGGCTCACCACCATCCCCTCCCCAAATACTACTAGAATGTCTTCAGACCACTGATTACCCATCCATTCAGCAGACATTCACGGAGCATCATTTTGGCGTGATGCTGACTAACCTCACGTAGGGTATACAGCCGGTGCCTTTAAGCCAAGAGAAGAAAGAATGGAATCAGGATCAGTGGATCACATGCACACACGTGCGTGTACACACGCGCACGCATACACACACGAAGGAGAAAAGAAAAGACTGTAAACTTGACCCAAAGAGTTCTTGAAGCCATGTCTAGGGAATATTAAAGTGAGGTATATAATATTTGTTTTACCTCCAAGTTAGGAAAATATTTTAAAGGTAGATTATTATTGAAAGTGTTTTTATTATGATCTGGTAGGATAGTGTGTAATTTTAAGGAATCTGTATTCTGACTCCTTGATCTAACCGTAGGAGTGTCAGGTAAAGGCAGTGCCCCACTTATCAAGTCCGGGTTTTTCTGACGGTTTCTACGCCCTGATCACACAGATTGAGTGAGGTTAAGGGATTCTAGAGCCCAAATCATTACTGCGGTGCCAGTGCACCGAGAGCTTTGCGAGATGTTAGCACAGACGCAGTGATGGCTGTGACCGCTAACCTCCAGGGGAAGGGCACTTCTACGTCACAGCACAATGGCTGCTATTCGTAGTGATGACTTTCAGCCATTAACGTTGGTTCAGGACACCATGTTTAAGAAACTTTGATAGCATGTAGTGTTTAGAAAAATTTACATCAGAAGTAGTCTGGTGTCTTGAAGTCCATAAACGGGAAGATTCCCCCGTACAGGGAGCATATTATCTAAAGCCAGGAATGTGAGTTGATGCCGTGTCATGACATTCACATGGCAGGACTGGTTCCTGACTGGTTTCAGTTGAACACAACAGTAGACTATAGATAAAACCTGGGAAAATAATCCAGACAATCGGACAATCCACATAAATGCTCCAGAGTAGACATGTAACACTGCAGCGCCTCGCTGTGTCACGTGCTTCAGGAACATTTCCTACCCTTTCAGTGGAGTGAACCACACCTGGGTCAGATGCCGAGACTGCATGTGTGGCATAGATCTGTTCCCGATTTTGGAGTCGATGGTAGTGTAATACGTCACAGGGCAGGTGGCCATTAATTTTAAACTCTTATGTGAGCTTCCTTGTACTCTTCTTTTGCTTAGAGGATCACAGTAGCTAGCAGTTTTTTTTCTTTCTTGAGGTCTAGTATACTGTGGGTATATTAAAATACAGGGGTAAGATTTGTGTTTGGAAAGAGCAGATTTATTTAAGTCCTACAGTGTAATTCTGAAATTGCATTCCAGGGATACAGAAGTGCCTCGTGCTTCCCCATACAGCCTTCTGTTGTGTTTCATGATTAAAGCATATATATACTTAACGTATTTTGTTTGTAAAATCTGTTTTATAGCTTAATTTGCATATAAGTAATGACCGTTATACCAAATACAGTATACTTAGCTTTTTAAATATGTACAAGAATTCAGTAGCATCGCCATCTTTGTCGTCTCTGAAACCGGAGATGAGGACATTGCCCTGTCTACATCATTAAGATGTTATGTGAAACCCTTGGAAAAATGGCAAGTCTTATTACCAGTACAGTGGAAATTATTAGAATTTGCTGCCTTAAATCTTTGGAACGAGGCAAAGTAGAAATAAGCAGGAGTATAAGTATTAATATGTCCTTAATTGAAGTGTCATTCTAAATTTCATTTCATGAAAACCAGTTCGCTTTATTTTAAAAATTCTCCACTTAATTTACGTGCCCCATCTTTAAATTTACCATCACTGTGCAATGTGACATTTTCTTCTCCTTGTGAGCACATGATAGATGCTAATTTTTTCCTTTAGCAGAGCCCATAAGACCAAGGTAAGAAGCCAACAACAGAGTTTGCTGGATGGCAAGTAAAATGAAAATACTGAGCAAAAGAGGCAGTGTCTGGTTTTGCTTTGTTGTTTTTTTTCCCTGAGGACTGGAGTAGACATGTTAGATTAACATATATTTGCTTTTATTTGTGTGTGTGTGTGTGTGTGTGCGCGTGTATGTAATGTCTTTTAGGGGGAACTTGAACGGCAGCTTTTGCAAGCAAATCCAATCCTGGAATCATTTGGAAACGCAAAGACTGTGAAAAATGATAACTCATCTCGTTTTGTAAGTTTAAAAGCACCAGAAACTTTTCATTCCTCAGACTTCTTCTAGTTGAATGTCTACTATGATTAAGCAAATCAAGTACTTTCCTTCCTAACAGATGTAGTATGGAACAGGGCTGTCCAATAGAAATACAATGCGAGTCACGTGTAATTAACATTTTCCTAGTAGTCACATTTTAAAAAGCAAAACAAATGGGAAAGTAATTTTCATCATATGTTTATTATATATAGTTATGTATATAGATAGTTATGTATTATTCTGTGGATGTATAATTATATAACCTCTCTGAACCTATTTCTTCGTGTTTGTTTGGGGATGATATGTAATTATGAGGTTGGCGTGGAGATTAAATGAGATGCGTGCTGAATACTTAACACAGAACCAGGCACAGTGAACACTCAACAAGCGAAGTTGGAATTGGATGTGGTAAATTGTTTTCATACATTACCATTTCTATGGGATGTGGACCTCAGAATAATTTGTCCCTCATATTTTGTCTCCTCAAAAATTTCCTCTCAGCCGTTCGACTCCCTTAATTCGCTGAAATCTTTACTTTCTTCCTCAGCCTGACCGGCTTGCACGCCTAGTCTGGGGACGTTATCCTGAGCGACAGCCTGCTCAGTGTGACTTACAGGACACGGCCCTCCCCTTTCCAGCTGCTTAGAGTCGACACTTTAATAGCAAATCATTCAACTTCTGTTATTTCTACTTAAGTCATTCGAGTTAATTCTATGTTTTTCCTCCCTCCTCTGATATTAGACGTCTTGGTTAAAGTTAAGAAGGCCAGAATCAGAGACTTCAATTCTAACAATCCCTTGATGGGCAGTTTCTGGAGATCGGGTTCACTGTGACATTCTTTACTCTGGGTCCACACGTTAATCTCCTGACGATGTGGTTTCTGTGATTAGGAGATGCCACCAGATCACAGAGGACCCAGGAAATACAAAGGTAGCTAGATAACCCTCTGTATTCCTTTGCCCGGGCCACCAAAACAGAGCACCACAGACTGGGTGGCTTAAACAATAGACATGTATTTTCTCACAATTGGAGGAAGTCTGGGATCAAGGTGTTGGCAGGGTTGGTTTCTTCCAAGGCCTCTCTCCTTGGCTTGTGGACGGCCGTCTCCTGTGAATTCACGTGCTCTTCCCTCTGCATGTGTCTGTGTCTGTTCTTCTCTCATAAGACCCCAGTCATATTGGATCCGGCCTACCCTAGTGACCTCATTTTAGCTTAATTACATCTGTGAAGACCCTTTCTTTAAACACAGTCATGCTCTGAGCTACTAGAGGTTAGGACTTCAACATATGGATTTGGGGGTGGGGGACGATTCAGCCCGTAACACCCTCAGAGGTAGTTTAAGTGCAAGAGACTTTAGCCAAGTTATGTAAGAAGTATGGGACTATTTGATTGGAATATTGTTTATTCCCAGTAAGATAAAATCTGAAGATTTGCTTAATCCAAGTTCATTTAGTAATTATTTTAGCTTTTTCTGTACAAAGTGGGATAACAAATGTGCCCGTGTCAGTAGGAAGCATGGCTGTGACTTTTGGCTCTGGGAAACTGAGCTGCTTTGTGAGTTTCTATCATTCTGTGGATCGTCAGCACTGAGCTGGAGCCACAATTAAATCTGAAATTCTTCCTCCTGAAAGCCCTGTGTTTAGTGGCTGTATCCTGGGATAGGAGATACAGTGAGCTACCAGCTTTGGTATGTGAATCTCCGTGAAGATTTTCAAGGACTTCTTAGTGGAAAATGTTTTCTTTTACCACATAAATCAAGTTACCAGTCTATTCTGATTTCTAGCCCCCCCCCCCAAACCACACTCTAAATTCAAGAAAAACACTTTTGTACCCATTTGTCTCATTTTTGCCTAGAAAAGATAAATTGCTACTAACCAGTCATGTGTGTCCTTTGGTAAAGAATGTAGTGATTCTGTTACTAAGTGGTAAAGATTCATCTACTGAGGTTTTTGTGTTTGGGACAGATAGATGTGTTGCTATGTAACAAATTCCCCTAAGACCTAGTGACGTAAAACGTTTATCGTCTCAGCGTTTCTGAGTGCTGGTTCTGGCCCGTGGTCTCCCATGAGGTCGTCATTACCGTGTGATTGGCTAGCGCCGAGGCATCTGAACGCCTGCTGAGCCTGGAGGAGCTTCCCAGCTTACTTGGGTAGCTTTTGGCGAGAAGCCTCAGTTCCACACCTCAGTGGCCTCTCTGCCACATGACGCTTGCTCACGACATGGCAGCCGGCATCCCCCAGAGCAGGGTGACCCGAGTACCAGAAGGTAGGGGTTATTGAGGCCATCTTGGAAGTTGGCTACCAGAGATCATTAGATTTCCATATTGACATATGTAGGTTACAATCTGTAATTTGCATTACTCTAGATCGCTGGGTCTCAATTTGGGGTCCCCTGGGGATCCCACGTTTGCCGTCTCGTGGGTGGAGGCCCGAGATGTTGCTAAACATCCTACAGTGTACAGGACAGGCCCCACAACAGCATTATCCCCAAATGTCAGTTATATGGAGGTTGAGAAACTCTGCTCTAGTTTGTCCCTTTAACTTGGAGTCTAAATTAAGCTGACCACTTCAAGTCTCCTTAATGCTTGTTATTGACGCATCCTGTTCCAAAGGTTGATATAAAATAATTCTGGTGGGAACTTCTTTTACATTCTACTGGTGGGAAGAATTTCTTAGATTGTTTCCTAGCGAGATTGATTCTAGTAAGAATCACCCATTCAGTGTGAATTCTCAACAAACCCTGATTCAGCTGAGGTTCCACCTTCCAAAGTGCTTGTACTACTGAATAATCATCATTAAGTATGCTCAATCTAATACAGTAAAAGCTAATCTTTTTTTTTTTTTTTTGGAGTATAATTGCTTCACAACGCTGTGTTAGTTCCTGCTGCACGATGAAGTGAATCAGCCATAGGCATACATATATCCCATCCCTCTTGGACCTCCCTCCCACCTCCACCCCCATCCCACCCATCTAGGTCACCACAGAGCACTGAGCTGAGCTCCCTGTGCTATACAGCAGGTTCCCACTAGCTATCTATTTTACACATGGGTAGTGTATATATGTCAATCCTAACCTCCCAATTCGTCCCACCCTCCCCTTACGCCCCTGTGTCCACATGTCTGTTCTCTACGTCTGTGTCTCTATTCCTGCCCTGCAAATAGGTTCATCCGTACCATTTTTCTAGATTCCACATATATGCGTTAATATACGATATTTGTTTTTCTCTTTCTGACTTAACGTCACTCTGTGTGACAGACTCTAGGACCAACCACATCTCTACAAATGACCCAATTTCATTCCATTTCATGGCTGAGTAATATTCCATTGTATATATGTACCACATCTTCTTTATCCATTCCTCTGTCGATGGACACTTAAGTTGTTTCCATGTCCTGGCTATTGTAAATACTGCTGCAATGATCATTGGAGTGGATGTGTCTTTTTGAATTATGGTTTTCTCAGAGTATATGCCCAGTAGTGGGATTGCTGGGTCATATGTTAGTTCTATCTTTAGTCTTTTAAGGAACCTCCATACAGTTCTCCATAGTGGCTGTATCAATTTACATTCCCGCCAACAGTGCAGGTGGGTTCCCTTTTCTCTACACCCTCTCCAGCATTTATTGTTTGTGGATTTTTTGATGACGGCCATTTTGACAGGTGTGAGGTGATATCTCATTGTAGTTTTGATTTGCATTTCTCTAATGATTAGTGATGTTGAGCATCCTTTCATGTGTTTGTTGGCAGTCTGTATATCTTCTTTGGAGAAATGTCTATTTAGGTCTTCTGACCATTTTTGGATTGGGTTGTTTGATTTTTTGATATTGAGCTGCATGAGCTGCTTGTAAATTTTGGAGATTAATCCTTTGTCAGTTGCTTCATTTGCAAATATCTTCTCCCATTCTGAGGGTTGTCTTTTCGTCTTGTTTATGGTTTCCTTTGCTGTGCAAAAGCTTTGAAGTTTCATTAGGTCCCATTTGTTTATTTTTGTTTTTATTTCCATTTTTCTAGGAGGTGGATCAAATAGGATCTTGCTGTGATTTATGTCATAGAGTGTTCTGCCTATGTTTTCCCCTAAGAGTTTTATAGTGTCTGGCCTTACATTTAGGTCTTTAATCCATTTTGAGTTTATTTTTGTGTATGGTGTTAGGGAGTGTTCTAATTTCATTCATATGGTAGTTCTATTTTTAGTTGGTGGTTCTATTTTTAGTTGGTATGCAGGCCTCTCACTGTTGTGGCCTCTCCTGTTGCGGAGCACAGGCTCTGGACACGCAGGCTCAGCGGCCGTGGCTCACGGGCCCAGCCGCTCCGCGGCCTGTGGGATCTTCCTGGACCGGGGCACGAACCTGTGTCTCCTGCATCGGCAGGCGGACTCTCAACCACTGTGCCACCAGGGAAGCCCTATTTTTAGTTTTTTAATGAACGTCCACACTGTTCTCCATAGTGTCTGTATCAATTTACATTTCCACCAGTAGTGCAAGAGTGTTCCCTTTTCTCCACACCCTCTCCAGCATTTATTGTTTGTAGATTTTTTGATGATGGCCATTTTGACAGGTGTGAGGTGATACCTCACTGTAGTTTTGATTTGCATTTCTCTAGTAATTAGTGATGTTGAGCATCTTTTCATGTGCCTCTTGGCCATGTGTATGTCTTCTTTGGAGAAATGTCTGGTTAGGTCTTCTGCCCATTTTTGGATTGGGTTGTTTGGGTTTTTTTGATACTGAGCTGCATGAGCTGTTTTGTATATTTTGGGGATCAATCCTTTGTCAGTTGCTTCGTTTGTGAAATTTCTTCCCATTCTGAATGTTGTCTTTTTGTCTTGTTTATGTTTTCCTTTGCTGTGCAAAAGCTTTTAAGTTTAATTAGGTCCCACTTGTTTATTTTTGTTTTTATTTTCATTACTCTAAGAGGTGGGTCAAAAAAGATCTTGCTGTGATTTATGTCAGAGTATTTTTCCTATGTTTTCCTCTAAGAGTTTTACAGTATCAGGTGTTACATTTAGGTCTTTAATCCATTTTGAGTTTATTTTTGTGTATGGTGTAAGGGAGTGTTCTAATTTCATTCTTTTACATGTAGCTGTTCAGTTTTCCACTGCCTCGCTTATTGAAGAGACTGTCTTTTCTCCATTTTATATTCTTGCCTCCTTTTTCATAAATTAGGTGACCATAGGTGCATGGGTTTATCTCTGGACTTTCTATCCTGTACCATTGATCTATATTTCTGTTTTTATGCCAGTGCCATACTGTCTTGATTACTGTAGTTTTGTAGTATAAAAGCTAATCTTTTTAGAAAAGATTTTTGATTAAGACAGTATTCTTAGCTATTCATTCAACCAAGAAACAAACGTATCTTTAATATTGACTTTGGGCTTTAATTCTTAGAAAGTCAACTTTATATTGATACGTACAGTATTTTTTTAAAGAGTTTAGTAGCTAGCTACTCTTATCATAAGGCATTAAATGCACAATACAACAAGAACTTGATTTTAGCAGGTCCATAAAGAATAGTGAAGTAATTAGTTCCGTTGACTGACTCATATTCAGTTAAAACACCCTTTAGCAGTTTCCTGTGGGTGTTGCCAACACTGTATCTCAGGGGGTTAGAGAGTAGCCAGTGTAGACTCATTTTTAAATTAAATTTTATTAATTTAGATTTTTTGTTGTGCATTTCAGATAACTGTTAAGCACCTATTCTTTGCCAGGCACTTTGCTGCTTACTTGTTATCTCCGTTGGATGTCTAATGGATTTCTTGAATTAACAAATGGAACTTTTTTTTCGTTCAAAATTTCTTTTTTTAAGTTTGATGTCAGTAAGTGGTACCATCAAGTCACCCAGTTGCTTAAACTTAAAATAAAAACAACAAAACCTAGAAAAACAAAATACCTAGGAATCATCCTCGATTGAGGATGGCCCACCAAGCCAGGAGTGAATTTTGTGGTTCCACCTCCAGGACATATTTCACATCTGTCCACATTTCTCCTTCTCCCTTCCTTAAACTCCTTGTTCGTCTCAAACCTGGTCTGAGGAGGCTTCCTCTATATCCTCTATCCCAGTGTCCTGCTGATTTCCCTTGTAGCACAGACTGTAGTCGGCACTCTGCTCATCTGTGATCTCTCTGCTGCTAGCATGTAAGATCTCTGGCGGTAGGGACCCCATCCACCTTGCTCTCTGGATCCTTAGTTGCCTCTGCCTCCCACGTGTAAGTACATAGTAGGTATATGTATTTATGGAATCCGTTGTTACAGTGTGGTTGCCTACTAAGCGCTTGACACTCTTCTATGCCCTGGGAATATATCAGTGCACAAAACAAAGGTCTGCATCCTCACAGAGCTCACCTTCAGTTGAGTTTTACCTTTAATGTGTTTTTTTGGGATCCTCCCGGACCGGGGCACGAACCCGCGCTCCCTGCATCGGCGGGCGGACTCTCAACCATTGCGCCACCAGGGAAGCCCCTTTTAATGTGTTTTTGATGACATGCCATCATGTACAATTGAGCTCAGGGAGTGTTGCACGTGCCAGGCTCTCTGAGAATATGCATGCCCCAGTTTTTTGGTTTTTTTTTTTTTTTTAATTGAAGCCTAGTTGATTTACAATATCATGTTAGTTTCAGGTGTACAGCAAAGTGATTCAGTTACACATTTTTTTCATATTCTTTTCCATTATAGGTTATTACAAGATATTGAATATCGTTCCCTGTGCTATACAGTAAATCCTTGTTGCTTATCTGTTTTATATGTGGTAGTGTGTATCTGTTAGTCCCATACTCCTAATTTATCCCTCCCCACCCTTCCCTTTTGGTAACCGTAAGTTTGTTCTCTATGTCTGTGAGTCTGTTTCTGTTTTGTAAATAAATTCATTTGTATCATTTTTTAGATTCTACATATAAGCAACATCATGTAATGTGTCTTCCTCTGTCTGACTTACTTCACTCAGTGTGATAATCTCTGGGTCCATCCATGTTGCTGCAAATGGCAACGTTTCATTCTTTTTTATGGATGAGTAGTATTCTGTTGTGTACGTATGTACCACATCTTTTTATTCATTCATCTGTTGCTGGACACTTAGGTCGCTTCCATGTCTTGGCTACTGTAAATAGTGCTGCTGTGAACATTGGGGTGCTTGTATCTTTTCAAACTAGAGTTTTCGTCTTTTCCGTATATATACCCAGGAGTGGAATTGCTGGATCATATGGTAACTATTTTTACCTTTTTAAGGAACCTCCACCCTGCTTTCCATAGTGCGTATGCCCCAGTTTTAGAAGTGTGGGCAGAAGGTGCGTGGGAGCTGCTGGCCCCACAGCCAGGCCAGCCTGGGGTTGGGGCTGGGATTGGGGTTGGACGTCAGACCGAAAGAGTGACGTGACGTTAGAAGATGAGTTGTGTATACAGTGGAATTCCGTCCGTGTGGTCATTATTTACAAGCCACATGCCTGCAGTGAAAATATTAGAAACTATAAACTCTGTAAATTTTAGAATCCACTTGTTTCCATTTCTTTGATCTGATATAGACAAGTACTTTCCTGAAGAATATCTTTTCTTTCAAGGGTGACTAGCTCGTGGTTTGTATTGAAGGGGATTCTTTAGGAGAGCATTGCCCTTATGAAAATAATCGTTCACAATTAGTCCAGCTCTCTGTTTATGGACAAGTGAAATGCGTTCCAGATGGAGGAGATTTATGTAAAATGAATGTCTTGTAATGAAACTTTAGAAACGGAGTTCAGTTTCAAAGTGATTGTATCAGGAGATACATCTCATCTTAGAAAGTTTTAGTAGGGATCACTTTCCATATCTGCACAAATCTTTTCCTTTATTTCTTCTATTTTTTGTTTTCCTTTGCAAAGATTTAAGCCAATTTGGCAGTTCCGTTTTATGTACCTTGTGGTAGCTAATTAGCCTCTAATTTTTGAAGCTAGATAAAGCCTCCAGGTGCCTCCTTACCCCTTGGCTACCAGGTTACAATGAAAGTGAGTCAGAATTCTGCGCCCTCACGTGTATTATCCGAGCAGGCACCAAAATCAATTTTGTGGGTAAATTGAACACAGTTGCTGCTCTGTCTTGTGTTGTCTCACTGAGCCTTTCTGTAAAGATTTACCGAGGCAAATGTGACAGTATCAGACACAGAACGTGGTCTGCACCACGCAACCCCCATCCTCCAGATCCACGGCTGCCCTCCCAACCCTGCAGCCCCTGGGGCTCGCTGCAGCCTTGACACCCGGCCCACGCCAGACTGGCTGGCGGACGTCGTGTATTTCCAATCAGTCCATGGCTATTAATGTCACTCATTTTTCCCCAGGAATTTCTTAACATCCGTTACACTAAGTAACAGGGCCACTTAGTTCACAAGAAAACTCATTTTACTAATTAACAAAGCTTCTGGTGTAATCTGGAGATTAAGATAGTTGAAGCATGTACAATAGCCATCTGGCCTTGGGATTAAATCCTAACTAATTACTTCCCGAATGGGTTTTCCCATTTAGGGCAAATAGCTGCCTCCAGAGTGGAGATATTTCCTGGAGCAAAACTAATACACGTCCATAGCACGCTATCTATACCTGGAGCAAACTAATACCCGTCCATAGCACGCTATCTGTACCTGGAGCAAACTAATACCCGTCCATAGCACGCTATCTATACCTGGAGCAAACTAATACACGTCCATAGCACGCTATCTATCTATACCTTGGAGCAAACTAATACACGTCCATAGCACGCTATCTATACTAACATGTTTTCAGGTAAATTACAGATCTTATGACAACTTTAAATACCAAATTAGGAAGGAGGAAAGTATTTTCAGATCATGAAACAAACCTGCATTGTCCCTGCAGTAAGTTGCTAACCCTCTAGAGTTAATAACTATGGATACGTCTTAACCACCCACCGAAAAAGTTCCAGAAAGTCAGTGTCGATTCAGAAGGAATAAAATTCTTTAAGTAAGATGATTTTCTTATTTTCTTGACAGTATCAAAATATCCAAGTTGTCCTATTGCACCTTTTGAGTGAAATTCTTTAGTTTCTGTTTTACATAAGAGAGAGGATTCTAGCCATCTTTGCTGTTCAGACTCTTGCAGTAACACGCTGTCTTAGTCGTCCTTGGATTGGGAAGCAATGTGCATGGCATCAAAATGCATCCTCTATCATTAACACATAATGTACTTGTCCTATTTTTTGCTTTTCCTTTGTTTTTGTTTTTATTGGCGAAATCCTGGTTGAATATTCTGAGTACCATAATCTGACCTATATGGGAATCAAATACAGTGTGGGCATCTTCACCCCAAGTTTCTTCACATCATGTCTAAAAGATGAGAGGACCCAACCCATTTAAAAGTAAAACTGCTTCTTTTCCACTTTAGATTTGTATGTTAATAAAAACGTTAATTCTGAAAGAGTATGTATTATGTATGTGACGGAAAAGCTTTTCAACCTATATATTTTATTTTCTCCCCTGACCCCACCCCAAGACTAACACTGAAGTGATTTCACATCCCCTGGCCTGCCTCTTACCTAATTTGCCAGGATGTTCAACATGAAGGGAAATATTTAAATCCTAGACCATTTGGGGGATATTCAGTAAAGTATTTCCTTTTGGTTCAGAAATTTTGCTTTTTTCTGTTGTCAAAGTATCGATACTTGGGTAGATCTCGTAAAATAGCTGAACATGAGTATCACTTAGCATAGAGAGTTGATAATTTTCAACTTTATAAGGTTTTTTTTGTTTTGTTAAAGTGTTTTAAAAATAGAACCAAGATTTATTAGTTACTGAGTAGGTTGTTTTCAGAGTTACTGGTTTCTTTTGGGGTCAGGACAGGGCCAGAGGGACACCCCCAGTCCACTCTGCCTTCTCCCACATGTAGGCTTTCTCATTCCATCCTCTTTTTTCATTAGTTTTTTGCCTGGCGCTTTTCCTTTAGCCAAAAGATATTTCTCTGGCACTAGCTGTAATGGTTAGAGCAACTACGGATGCCAGTTATAAAAAGGAAAGGGAACCGATTTGGCTAGGGAACTGAGGAGCAAATTAGATGTTGTATGTTGGTGACTTTGTTTATCCAGGTAAGTGATCACATATCTAAATCATTTGGGGACATTTCTTTTTAGGTTACCTGTTCAGAAGCCCGTGTTTTTAGTTCAGAAGAACTAAAAAACTTTAGTTTGTTTTTTTTTTCTCCTTTGAATCTAACTTCCTTTTTTAGTTTATTATTTTCTCATGAAGTAAAGGAAAAATAAGTTCACCAAATATAAAATGGACAGTGTTCAATTTAAAAATTTATTAGAGTTCAACATTACCAGTGTGATAACTTTGTCCTTTTGCCCAAATAAAGAATTTCTTTTGTTTAATGAATTTTGAACTTCTAATGAGTGGTAAAGAAAAGGGAATAGGAAATAGTATAAGAAGTTGAAAGCTTAAACAGAATGTAGATAAATACATAATAAATTAGACAAGTTATTGAAAGCTGAACGTTTGTATTACTATATAATGAATTTTTAAGTGAAATATTCAGTAAGAATTAGGTGAAATGATATGATTTTGATTAACCCTTCTGCAGGGTTAAAGTGAGAAGTTTGAAAAAGTATCTGTTTGAGCAGTTGTGTTGGCAGTGTAATCTTTGCAGCTTTGAAGTAATAACATTGTCTTGACTACTCTCTCTTAAAATAGTAATTTTTTATTAATGAAATAGTGTATAGATGATACAGCTGTTTAAAATTTGGAAAGAATTTTAATCCTCATTGTAACATCAGGACCTGATTTTCGTTTTTGAGTTTTTTTTTTGAGCAGTTCTAATGATTTGTAAGGACTGATAGTTTTGAACTTTATTGTTTCTTAAGGGTCTTCCACAAAACAAGAACAAAAATGACTTATTTTAAAAATACCATAAAACTCATTTTCTCTCATAATTACCATATGAGTCCTTTGGGCTGTTTTATAAATCTAAGAAAAATTAAGGGTTTTAGTGATCTTATTTTTTTCCGTATTTTGTAACATTTTGCTATTTCATCATCCTTGGAATTGATTCATCATTCCTCATCAGTTATTCCCAACAGTGTTTAAAAAGACTAAAATAGGGGCTTCCCTGGTGGCACAGTGGTTAAGAATCCACCTGCCAACACAGGGGACACGGGTTCGAGCCCTGGTCCAGGAGGATCCCACATGCCGTGGAGCAGCTAAGCCTGTGTGCCACAGCTACTGAGCCTGCACTGTAGAGCCCACAAGCCAGAACTACTGAGCCCACGTGCCGCAACTACTGAGCCCACGGGTGCGCCTAGAGCCCGTGCTCCGCAGCAAGAGAAGCTACCGCCATGAGAAGCCCAGGCACCGCAACAAAGAGTAACCCCCGCTCGCCGCAACTAGAGAAAGCCCGTGCGCAGCAATGAAGACCCAACGCAGCCAATAAATAAATCAAGAGAAGCTACCGCCATGAGAAGCCCAGGCACCGCAACAAAGAGTAACCCCCGCTCGCCGCAACTAGAGAAAGCCCGTGTGCAGCAATGAAGACCCAACGCAGCCAATAAATTATTTATTTATTTATTTATTTATTTTTTAAAAAAAGACTAAAATAATAAGACTAATGGAATTGCCTAGAAGGAGGCTGTAACAGTGACTGTTGCATCATCCTTTCGTTTGCTTATTGTATTGCCCAAAGAATTGCATTATCTTTCTAGAAGGTATGAAAGAATGCTACAGACAGCTTTTTTGTAGTCTGATTTTAGATTTCAGTGAACGTAATTGAAAAAATCAGAAGTTTTCACCTTAACGACAAAGAGCGGTAAAGTGACAGAGGAACACATTTCACAAATATTAGATGAATCCGAAGATGAATGCAAAGAGACAGGCAGCGTTGTAGACTCTGATGACAGTGAAATTGGTTCTGTCTCAGGTTGAGTCTTCAAATGGTGTAGCCTTGAATTTTCTCAAACTCAAAAACAATCTGTTTCTAAAGACAAGAAGGAAATGTGTCATTGGCATCCAGTTATAGTCATTCAACAGGAAGGATTTCCTAACTCAGAATTTTGTAAGAAGAATCTGGACCGCTGGTTTTACTAAACGGCCATGTGACAGTGTTCTTTCATCTTGTGTAATGTTTGTGGATCAGCATTTATGCAGTATGGTTTGTAAAGACAAATGCTGAAGGCAGAATTGTATATGAAAGTGATTGGAAGCAAGTAGACGGTGTAGAAATGAAGAGCTTAGCTGCTCCGTGGCATGTGGGATCTTCCCGGACCGGGGCTCAAACCCGTGTCCCCTGCACTGGCAGGCAGATTCTCAACCACTGCGCCACCAGGGAAGCCCTGTGATCTATTTTGAGTTAATTTTTGTATATGGTGTGGGGAAAGGGTCTAGGTTCTTTTTGTTTCATTTTGCATATTTTTCAAGCACCACTTGTTGAAAAGACTGGTCCTTTCCCTGTTAAATTACCTCGGCACCTTTGTCAAAGATGAACTGACCGAATGTGCGTGGTCTATTTCTGGACTCTGCTCCATTGTTCTGTATCTCTGTCCTTTAATCAATACCACAGTGTCTTAATAATTTTATAGCTTCTTGAAATCCAGTAGTGCACGTCCTCAAGCTCTGGTCCTCTTTCTCAGAATTGTTGTGACTTTTCTAGATCTTTTTCATTTCCCTTAAATTTTAGAATCTGCCTGTCCACTTCTATAAAGAAAGCCTTCCAATCCCTTGCCTTTTCATTTGCTGAATAACAGTAGTATGTTTACCAGTATCAGTCCTTAGCAGTCCTGGAATTTTTTATCATTATTATGTTCCTTTATTTTGCAAAGTATTTAATTTGGCCTTTTATATCAGTATTTATAAGTAAGATATTTGCTTTTATATTGCTCTCCCTTTTTATGATATCTTTACCAGTTTGGGTATTCAGTGTTATGATAACTTTATAAAATGAATTATGAAAGAATCACTGTTTTCTGTTTCCCTGAAACAGTTATGTAGTAAAGCAATCAAATATTCCCTAGGAATTTGCAAAACTATTTAAGACCAATCCATCATTTTTAAAGGAGTAATTATATTTTATTATTTTCTATGATTATGGTCGGTTCAAGTTTTCTCTTGTTTTCCTGAATGGATTTCTGTTTTCTTAGGAAGTCATCTATATTATTTACTTTTTTCAAGTCTAGCACTATAGGGCTGGGCATAGTGTTCCTTTAAAGCTATTAAAATCTTTCAGATTATTTAGAAGAACTTTTAAAAGGTTCTAAATGGTTAGGGTTTCATTTTTATTACGTCAAGGAGAGTAACCTATCCTAACCCTACATTTTAAAAAAAATGTATTGAGGCTTTTTCTTTTTATTTGGGGCAATATGTAAGATCCGCTTTTGTAAGCAATTCATGGATACATGACAGGGTACTTTGGCTTATTGTTTTATTATAGTGTTCAGATCTCCTGTGTCCTTAATTTATTTTCAGTTTTCTCTTTGTGATTTATTTTCAGGGCAAGTTTATTCGGATCAACTTTGACGTAACTGGCTATATCGTTGGGGCCAACATTGAAACATGTATCCTTTTTCATAATCACATTATTCGAAATAGAGAATGATTTAATCTTCCTATGGCCTCGTGGCAACCCTCTGTGGTACCTCTCCCATTATCCAGGTGATAAAACTTTAGCCCAGAGAGATTGTGACTTGTTCACATACCTTCAACTTCAGAATATGAACTCCAAAGTGGTATTTTGTTGTTGTTTGTTTTTAACACCAGGTCATGATCTGGTCACATGGCTGGGGAAGTGGAGAGTCCCACTGAGGTGAGGGTACCTGTACATCGACCCAGGAAGTGTTTGTGTGCTGTAAGGACGTTTAGGTGAATACCGATACGTTGAAAACATCTTCAGTTACTGCTGCGTTAGCCCATTTTTTACCATCTACTTCTGATACTAGTGAGATGAGCATGTCCCATCAAAACAAACCTTACTGATGTACAGAGCTGAAGTAGTTTCAGTTAGTGTTAAGCAGAATAAAACTAGAGGCAAAAAAAAGTCAAATACATAGACTAGTCTTAAGAAATGTCGCATGCATAGAATGACCTTAAAGAATGATAGCTATATAAAGAATTAATTTGATTTAAGAGATAATAAATTAGAAATGATTCTGAATGATAATGTGCCCGTTAGGAAAGATACAGGTGACAATCCTCTGATACTTGTTAACTACTCTTTAGTGATAGAGATACACTGCTTCTATCCCTCAGGTGAGGGATAAATCAAACTTTTCCTGTTAATTCAGAACTGTGTTTTATGTCTCTAAATATGCTCAGAGCCAGAAAACACAAGAAGCACTTGAAAATGACAGGCGAACGGAGCTAGAGTTTCTTCATACCGGGGAGCATCGTTCATGTGAGTGTACTTTTCGCCGAATGTGGAGGATGTGTTTGGGATAGTCTGATTTAAAATCAGGCTGTGTGGCACCCACATAATTCACGTTGGTGGCCCCTGGGAAGGTTTACTTCAGAGGAGGCAGTCCTCTCCCAAAGCAGTGAAACTGAGACTCTGAGAGTCCAGTGTGGCTTTCAACCCAGAGACAGGCTGGGAGCATCAAGGCCCCATGGACAGAGAACCCAAGCAGGCCCCAGATGTGCGTCCTGATACCCAGGCGGAGGCGTGGTGTTATGACGTGCAGGCGCTGAGTGGGGACTCAGAGGGATAGGACAGGAGTTATGCACGTGAATTTTGGAGTTCAACAAAGTTTTGATTTGTACCTCTACCACTTATTAGCTGGTGGGTTTTTTTTTTTAAGTTTTTCTACATACAGTGCTTCGCATTTTTATTATTTATTTGTTTATTTTTGGCTGCGTTGGGTCTTCGTTGCTGCGCGTGGGCTTTCTCTAGTTGCGGTGAGCGGGGGCTACTCTTCGTTGCGGTGCACAGGCTTCTCATTGCGGTGGCTTCTCTTGCTGCGGAGCACGGGCTCTAGGCGCACGGGCTTCAGTAGTTGTGGCACGCGGGCTCAGTAGTTGTGGCTCACGGGCTCTAGAGCACAGGCTTAGTAGTTGTGGCGCATGGGCTTAGTTGCTCCGCGGTACGTGGGATCTTCCTGGACCAGGGATTGAACCTGTGTCCCCTGCGTTGGCAGGCAGACTCTTAACCACTGCTCCACCGGGGAAGTCCCAGCTGTGTTATTTTGAGTAATTTCTTTGTACCTTGGTTTTCTTATTTGTGAAGTTGTGATAGTAATTCTGATGTTAAAAGGCTTTTCCTGCCTTCAGTGTCACCCTTAACCTCCTTTGCTCAGACCTTCTGGAAAAATCTCGTGCTGTTCGTCAAGCAAAAGATGAACGTACTTTTCATATCTTTTACCAATTGTTATCTGGAGCAGGAGAACATCTGAAGTGTAAGTTACAAAGTTTTTTACTATTTTATATTCAGTTGAGTATCTTTTTTAATATTAAAAAATTTTTTTGAGAAAGAGAACAGTTTTGGGAAACAGATTTATACACATACACCAGAATTCTAGCTGGTTAAATTACGAAAATGATGTTGAACTTCCAAGCCATGGGATCAGTACTTTAAGTGGCAAGCATATGAGTGGTGTTATATTATCTTTTGTACTTTTGTTTCTTTTCTTTTAAAACAATTTTAAATTAGAAGACAAATGATGTGTTTTCATACACATTCCATTTCAAAGTTTATAAATACAAAAGTAAGAGAAAATAAATTTACTTAATAAAATTAACTTGGATAAATATGTGTATTCCTAGATTTACAACTGAATATGTGTTTCGCTTCCAGTAGTACTAGAAAGAACCTGTGCGGATTTTTATTTATTTATTTTGTGGATCACAAGTTTAGGGTTGGACAGGGTAAAAAAGTAAATTCTGTTCTGGGTCAGAGTTTTGCTGGGTCAGGAGGGAGAGGAGAAGGTACACAACTTTCCAGTTTCTTCTGAGTTTCAAAGTCCACGCTGCTTCTCTAGAATTAGTATGTATGTTATTTAGATATCACAACAGACATATAAAAGCCAGTAATACTCTTCTCATCTGGGGTCTAGGCTTTTGTTAACCATAGGTCATCTGTGGAAGCATTAAACCCAGAAATCAGTTAAAGAAAGACCTGCAGAGGAAAAAAATAATAATAATAAGCAGCAAGTAAATAGAGTAATTGACAGGGAGAGACTAAAAATTCAAGATTATCCCGTTAGGTAACGCTGAAGGGAAGGAAACCCTCAGGCTTTCAGACTGGCAGGTATTCTGAAGTAATAGTGAATCAAAAAGAAAAAAAGACAAAACTGTTAAAAGAAGGAGATTTAAAAAGAAAAAAAGCAAGTAAGCAATACCCAGTAGAAGCTCAGTGTGATGTAAATAAGACTTAAGGGATGGGGGTGATCGGGAGAAATCCTCTGCGGCAGAGCCAGTTCCACGGAAAGCTAGGAGCACGTGATAACATCTACTGAAGGGATGACGACCTGTTTTACTATTCTGAGTGCTCCTGAGAACGTCCTTCTGCTCTTAAGAACACGTTTCTTGAAGGAGTCGGTTGAGTTCTCTCTAACTCATGGACCCTGAAGTACAGAGTCAGTGGGAGTATCCGTTATAACACCCTGTCAGACTATTACTGTGTCAGACATCGCTCTCAGAGGCGATGTACCACTAAACAGACTGACTTGGAGAAACAGTTTCAAGGCATTGTCTGGGCTCAGCATTTGCCTGGTCCGTATTCTACACCTTCCATATCCAAGTATTTATCTAAGCCCATGCAGTCTTCACATTGACCTCATGGTGTTTGCTATAAACGCCTTGCTAATATAGGAACATAGAATATGGGTTTGAAAGCTTTCCCTCAAAAGATGCCTAAAATATTTAAATCTGAAAATCAAGTTGAGTTATCTGGAAGGTTATCGTACCCCAGCTTTCTGATTTCAAATATAATATACAAACCGCTGTTCCCCAGAGCCCCTGTTTAGATGTTTGTTGTTTACATCATCGTTTTCCTTCATTGTACAGATAATGGAAAACTGTCTTATGTCTGTGTATTTAACATGAGCATATAAAGAAAGAAGAAGTACGTGGTGGTGATGGGTTGCATGTTTTTCTGCCGTGTGGGTGCAGTTGGAAGGTGGGGATGTGCTTGAGTCTGTTGCTGACTATTTATTACGTTGTATTCTGTTAACGTTTTCTTTCAGCTGATTTGCTCCTTGAAGGATTTAATAACTACAGATTTCTCTCCAACGGCTATATTCCTATTCCGGGACAGCAAGACAAAGACAACTTTCAAGAGACGATGGAAGCAATGCATATAATGGGCTTCTCCCACGAAGAGATTCTGTGTATGTGTGATTTCTCTCATAAGATTCTGATGCTCAATTTGCATAAGACTTATAAATTGGGGGTAAATTACCTGAACTAGAAAATGATTGAGAAACTAATGGGAACTGCCTGTAATTTTATGAAATCCTAAGATTTGTCTTACTGAAAAATTTTGTATAGCTCATTTTTAGCACAAAATAAGTTAGAATATGTCTCTGCTACATTTTGATGCAGTATCTTAATTCATTCTTTTCTTTTTATATCAACATAAAGCAATGCTTAAAGTGGTATCTTCAGTGCTACAGTTCGGAAATATTTCTTTCAAAAAGGAGCGAAACACTGATCAAGCTTCCATGCCGGAGAATACAGGTAAATTGATGAATACTGATTTTATTTCCGTGGTCTGTTGTCGTGTTCTCCAAAAACATGTTACAACGCAAGCATAAAAGCCCTCCTGAAGTGTTTCCCATGAGACTCCACGTGCCTAGGAGTAAGGGTCACTCTGATTCCATAAAGGAGGGAAGAGAATGGGGTGCAGGGTGAGACGTGGCAGTGGAGACTCTGCCTTAGCCGTGGGGCATTAGGACTGGGGGGTGGAAGGGGGCACAGGCTGCAGAGACCACAGGGCTCACCTGAAACGGAGCTGCAGCTGCTAGGTTCTATAGCCAGTTTTCTCCTTGGCAGCAGTATAGGCCCAGGGCTGCCAACTAGAATTGATTTTTCGAAGAAAGGTGGAAACCTAGATTTTAATATGAAATCTTCAAGCTTTTAAATATCGAAAATGGATTGAAATTCGCACTGGTCGAGGACAGAAGTTTGTGAACCATAAAATGTGTTTGCAAGCCTTATGGGGTCTGCTTCTGAAGGTCTGGAGACAAAAAGAAAACGGAGGAATCAGTGTATTGACTCCAATGCTTGATCACCCGGGGACGTTATCCTGCCTCACAGGATCCACCGTGGCCAGTGAAGGCTGACATGCATCACAGTCTCTGCCCTGGAAATCGGCCTTCTTTGTTGTAACCAATATTAATTTAATTCTGTGTAACCCTTTTAAGGGACCTGTCCGTCTCCTGATACCTCATCACCACCATTTCCTGACAAAGCCCCTGCACCTCATCCTAAATCTTTAGATTTCCAGGATCATGAACTATATCATTCAGTCAAAGTATTTTGATTGACATTTGGGCCAACTTCTTCCATATAGCTTTCACGTGGTTAAGTAAGGCTTAAAATCGAGCAGTTTAAGATTTAGAACAAGAAATGTATTAGTGTAACTTTGCTTGGAGATCTTGACCTAGAGGTAGAAGAGAATCAGGTCACCCTTCTGAAAGTCAAGGCAGCCAAGTGTGTTTCTACTTTTTAAAATATAATGTGATAGGTTTTCTACTTGTTATTTTTTTTAACCTTTAAAAAATATTTATTTGACTGCGTTGGGTCTTCGTTGCTGCACACAGGCTTTCTCTAGTTGCAGCGAGCGGGGGCTGCTCTTCATTGTGGTGTGCGGGCTTCTCCTTGCAGTGGCTTCTCTTGTGGAGCACGGGCTCTAGGCTCACAGGCTTCAGTAGTTGTGGCACGTGGGCTCAGTAGTTGTGGCTCGCGGGCTCTAGAGTGCAGTCTCCGTAGTTGTGGCCCACAGGCTTAGTTGCTCCGCAGCATGTGGGATCTTTCTGGACCAGGGCGCGAACCCGTGTCCCCCGCGTTGGCAGGCAGATTCTTAACCAATGCGCCACCAGGGAAGTCCTCTACTTGTTATTTTGAGATAACTTTTAGCTTATAATGATTGATTTTGTTTTCCTTGTTTTTTTTGATGCCCTTGATTTGTTACTTTTTCATACGATTTTATAGACTATGGCATTTGAAAATTTCCCTGAAAATCTGGAAATGTCTCATAATGGCAAGGCTTTCCCTCTCTTTGTTTTTTCTCTATTCTTTTCCTTCTTTCTTTTCTTCCTTTCTTCTTTCCTTTATCTCTTTCTAACTTTATTTTTCTTTCTTTCCATCCTTCCCTCCTTTTTCCTTTTTTCCTGCTTCTTTTACAGAACTGTTTTTTTTTAAAAAAAAAACAACTAAAATGACTGCAGTGTCATTGCTTCATTGCTGTTCACTACATCACCAGTCATGAAAGTAAAATAAATCTCTTTCTAATTGTATGAGAAGCTTTAAAAAATTACAACTCTATAAATAATTTTTCTCAAATTATTACCTATATTAGGTAGTGGTGGTTAATTAACACTTGCTGTGTTGCAGTGTGTAAGAGTTTGTACTTTTTAATTACAGTAAAATTTAAACATGTAATAGGAGAGAGAAGAGTGTAAAGAACTCCCCACATTCTCGTCACCTGCCGTAGACAGTCACCAACTCACGGCCTGTTGTGTTTCATTCATACCACCTCTCACTTCCCTTTTTCTGGATTATTTCAAAGCAAATCCCAGATACTTCATTTGTAAATATTTCAGTCTGATGCTTGACTCAGGGTCAAAAAATAAGGGCCTGAAATGAGCATATACACTTGGACTTCTTTTAGTATTGGTGATATTTCTTTCTCTTACAGAGTTTTTCAGGTTATCAATATTTAAAAATTTTTTAATTGTGATAAAATTACACATAGCAAAATTTATTTTGACCATTTTTAAAGTGTACAGTTCAGTAATGTATTTTCGCATCATTATGCGATCAGTCTCCAGAATTCATCTTGCAAACTTAAACTCTAAAACAACTCCCCATTTCCCCCTCCCCCAGCCCCTGGCAACCACCATTCTAGTTTGTTTCTATGAATTTGACTAGTCTAGGCACGTCGTAGAAGTGGAATCATTCAGTATTTGTCTTTTGTGACTGGCGTATTTCATCGGGTTATTAATATGTTATTATACATTAATTTCCCATGGCATGTTTACATGTTGGTACCAAAGTGGCATTTCTTATAAAAGACTTATTCTCTACTATTGTCTATAGTACTAAAAGTAAAATTATCTTTATTAAACATACGAATCTCTACAGCGCATTCCTCCTTAGCCACTCCCCGCCCCATGAATAAGGTAAATATAGCAAATGGCTGTTAACCAGTAGTACCAGAGCACCACAAATTCAAAAGAAAAAAATACATTTAATCACAGAAATTTATCACAAACATAATAACGAACCAAAAGGAAGAGCACGTTTTGATTATTGGGCTTTGGCTATAAGGCACTTTGAAACCAGATAGAATCTGAAAAAAACAATCACAGACAGACCAAGCGAGAGCTGGGAAATTAGGGTCATTATTGCTGCTTCAAAAACAAAAGGGGAAACCAAAAAAAGACTGCCAGATCTAACCACCTATCTGCAGGAGAACAGAGGCCGGAGGCACATGTTAAATGACCACGGGGTGCAATCAGGGTGAATGGTTCCGTTGCCGGTGATGCTGAAACATTTACGTGCGCCTCCCTGGAGTGGCCTTCAGAGCAATATTGGCAAATCACTACCTTTTAGATTGAGTATGACTCTTTTAAAAAAGCATAAATGGCAAATAAGAGGGTAATAAGGCTTAGAAGTAGAAAATGTGATGCAATTGTAAGGGAACTTGTTTTCCTGGTAGAGGAAAGTAAGCCAAGGTATAACCACACTCTAAAGTCCGTTTTTTCACTGCTAAAATGATGTTTATTGTGATAAAGCAAGAGAGTGTAGGCAATTTCCTTTTGCTGCTTTGTATTTTTCAACTTCCCATTCAATACGTGCACACAAGCACACATATGTAGGTTAACTAAAAGGAGGCAGGACGTAGGGCTTGAGGAGGGCAGCTGGTAAAAGCTGGCGAGAAGAGTCACAAACCAGAGGAAGTGCTCGCTGAGGCACGGCCTGCCCTGCCCACCCAGGGTGCTGCTAGGTTGCCAACGGTTCACCTGGATCACAGGGGGGTAGGATGCAGTGTGTCTTTGTTTGTTTTTTTTGTTTGTTTGTTTTTGCGGTATGCGGGCCTCTCACTGTTGTGGCCTCTCCCGTTGCGGAGCACAGGCGCCGGACGCGCAGGCTCAGCAGCCATGGCTCACGGGCCCAGCCGCTCCGTGGCATGTGGGATCTTCCCGGACCGGGGCACGAACCCGCGTCCCCTGCACCGGCAGGCGGACTCTCAACCACTGCGCCACCAGGGAAGCCCGCAGTGCGCCTTTGAGAAGGAACTTGGTTATGCTTCTAACGTGATTTAAAATGTACTTACCCTTATAGAATTTTATTGTTATTTTAACACTTAATCAGACATTTATTGTAATAATTGGAACACTTGTTGGACCTTAGTGACATTAGACAGTGAACTTCTGCTGAGGTGGGTGCCCTAATGCTGGTGAGAATCAACAGTAACAAAATTAGCGGCTTTTTATGTGAGCCGAGGAATCAAATAATTTTAATAACCTTTAGGTGTCTTGCCTACTAAACTATTATTAGGATCACTATATGGGCATGATTAGTTGTCTTGGTAACATGATGATTTAAACTGTTTTAAACACCGTTTTTCTCATTCTGTGCATTATCCATGGGTTCTAAGACTTAGTAACTTGCATTAAGTTACCCAGAGTAAGTAATTGCTGACTAATCTTCTCTTATGTAGCCTAAGGATGAGTATTATTAATTTGAAAGGATGAAGGTAGTTCTCATCAGACCTAAAACTTGCCCAACCTTATGCCTTGTATTTAATTTCTTAATACAATTTGATAACTACTCAGGTGTTTCCAGTGTTGACTGAATATATGGTGACTAGATCGTAAGTAGAAGCCTAGTATTTAGGAGACCTTTTACCCTCTAGTTGCCCAGAAACTCTGCCATCTTCTGGGCATGAATGTGATGGAGTTCACTCGGGCTATTCTCACCCCCCGGATCAAGGTCGGCCGAGACTACGTGCAGAAAGCGCAGACCAAAGAACAAGTAAGTTTAACGTCAGTTGCTGTCACACATTTGCTTGAATGATAACCGTGGCCGTTAGACCTTCTGATGGGCACGTAACAAACCGAATCAACAGAAGCTCTATTGTATGGATGTTTCTTGGTACTAATTGAGTACTTTCTCTCAGAACATTTTTAGAGGTGACTTGTAAAAAAGGAAATCTGAAATATCACCGTGAGTTTTCCCCAGGTAGATGGATCATACATGTTCCCCAGGACGTGTACCTCGGGGTCCCGCCCAACAGGGGGGGGTGCCCTGCTTGCTCCCTTGTCCCTGTTGGGGGGAGGGGAGACAGCGCCAAGAATGCAGGCGTCGGATTCACCCGTTTCCTGGTGGACTCTGGGCAGATGCGCCGCCTAGAACCCCAGGGGCAGAGGGAAGAGTTTATTTTTACTGGGCATCTCCACCCATTTCCTCCATTGATTATCTCCAGTGTACGTTTAATTGTACTAATGCCCTCTATGGATGTATAAAATTCAGAGAGGATTAAGCAGTAAGTGCTCTTTTAGGGTTTGGGGGGCGCTGTACATCATGAAACTGCCTCCATCAAACAGCTGTTAGTGTTTTGTTGAGATTGTTTCCGGAATAAAAGGTTGATGTTGTCTAATTACAGGCAGATTTTGCAGTAGAAGCTTTGGCAAAAGCTACGTACGAGCGGCTCTTCCGCTGGCTTGTGCATCGCATCAATAAAGCTCTGGACAGGACCAAACGGCAAGGGGCGTCTTTCATTGGAATCCTGGATATCGCTGGATTTGAGATTTTCGAGGTATATCTTCCCCCTCCTGCTTTTCCTTCCTTCTGTTTACCCTTTTCACCAATAACACTTAAGGCTCCCTCTGTACCAGCTGCAGTGCCAGCCACCAGGGATATGATGGTAGATAAGTAGGTACAGTCCCTGCCATTCCATTGATAGTAGAGAGTCAAACATGGAGTGACAGAAACCCAAAATTCTCAGAATTTTGGATAATGAAGTGAGGGAGGGAGGGGGGCTGTGATAGAAGGAACTGGCGGGGGGGGGGGCCCCTGTAGAAGATGTGTCTGCAGCAGTGAGAGTGGAGCACGAGGAGCCCCCGGCCTCAGGAAGAAGCCCCGGCATAATGAGAGTAGGTCCAGTGGTCCTGTATGGGAGAGAATTTGTCAGATGTGAGAAACTGCTAGAAAGCCAGTGGGACTAGAGGTAGCTGACCAGAGGGGCAGAGGAGCTGGAGACATGGAGTGGGAGATGGAAAAGCAGAAGCAGGGAGCCAGTGGAGGATGGCGTTGCCGTAGCCTGGCGGCCAGATGACACTGGCTTGAGCGGGAGTCAGGAGCAGCTGTGTGAGATCAAGAGATGAGGGAACACAGTGGACTCTGTTCTGAAGATACACCCACAGGATTTGGTGGTGCATCTCAATATATTTCACTACTAGTCTGACTAGATTTCTCCAGACACTCACCATCAATCCATCAAAGGTTTGGAGTCACATACCTGCTGTGGTTTTGCTAAACACTGATAAAATTTTGGTCTCCTAAAAATGTGTATCTTTATCTCTCCTTTGATAGACACTGTATAGCAAGGCACAAATACTGAATTAAATACTTCTTGGGGTCACTGTGCTGCTTTGACCAGTTGGATACTGAATTGTCCTATTTTAAAATGAACCCCTTTGGACTATATAAGTCTGTCCTCATAAAATTTGAACTGTTACTGGTATAAGCAGTTTTATCCCCCAAACTGCCACTGACACTATAAAAGATTGCTTTAATATGTTTTTTGTTTTTTAATTTATTTATTTTTGGCTGCGTCGGTTCTTCGTTGCTGTGCGCCGGCTTTCTTTCGTTGCGGCGAGCGGGGGCCCCTCTTTGTTGTGGTACACAGGCTTCCCATTGCGGTGGCTTCTCTTGTTGTGGAGCACGGGCTCTAGGTGAGCGGGCTTCAGTAGTTGTGGCTCGAGGGCTCTAGAGCTCAGGCTCAGTAGTTGTGGCGCACGGGCTTAGTTGCTCCGCGGCATGTGGGATCTTCCCGGAACGGGGCCCGAACCCGTGTCCCCTGCCTTGGTGGGCAGATTCTTAACCACTGCACCACCAGGGAAGCCCCAAGATTGCTTTAATATGTATTGATTTGTGAATAACTGAAAAACCATGAAAGGTGGCTGCGTGCAAATTGCATGTTGCCTTCCTGTGTATAAACAATCAGAAGATACAGTGAAAGAAAAGACCCCCACTTCCAGCTGCCAACAAGAACAGATGAAATACCTAAGAAGAAATGGGCAAGATTTAGTTGACAACTTTACAGGGCAACTGTGAAAAAATGAAAGACTTAAAGAAATGTAAAAATATAGCTTGTTCTTAGATGAGAAAATTCAGCGTTGTAAAGGTGTAAATCTTCCCCAAATTCATCTTTTTTTTTAAATATGTTTTTAACATCAAGAAAGAAGAGCATAGATTTTATCTTATTTATTTATCTATTTATTTTTGGCTGCATTGGGTCTTTGTTGCTGTGCTTGGGCTTTCTCTAGTTGCAGTGAGCAGGGGCTACTTACTCTTCGTTGTGGTGCACAGGCTTCTCATTGCAGTGGCTTCTCCTGTTGTGGAGCACGGACTCTAGGCACACGGGCTTCAGTCATTGTGGCGCATGGGCTCAGTAGTTGTGGCGCATGGGCTTAGTTGCTCTGCGGCATGTGGGATCTTCCCAGACCAGGGCTTGAACCCGTGTCCCCTGCATTGGCAGGCCGATTCTTAACCACTCTGCCACCAGGGAAGTCCCCCAAATTTATCTTTAAAGTGAACATACTTGTTTAAAACCTGTTTCAAGGGGTAGAGGAGGACTAGGCAACCTGCTTCTAAAACTAATTTGAAAAATAAGTTATTAAAGTATAGATAGTAAAATTCTGAAAAAGAAATGAAAAGAGGATATTAAGAGATAAAAAATTATAAAGCTGTATGGTTTTGACATACGAATATACACAGACAGTAAAAAAAAAAAAAAAAAGAAAATGTTTTAGATGCTAAAAATGCAGGATTGTTTAGTGAGTGTTATTTGTCACGGAAAAGAATGGAAGATGTCCACTGTTAGGAGATTTATGCTTACCGTAGGAGATTGGTTTGATTAATTACGATATATATTCATGCAACAGAGAACTATGCACCCATTATAAAGAATGAGGCGGCATTATATTACAGATTCCAAGATGCCTTGTTTTTTTAAAAATCAGGGTAACACACATTTATGAGCGCACAGACTGTTTCTGGAAGGATCTCAAGAAATAGGTGACAGTGGTTGCTTACGGAGAGCAAGTGGGTGACTGGAGTGAGACTTCTCAGCGCAGCTCTCTGTACATTTTAAATTTTATACCATGTGTTACCGATTTAAAAATCGATTATTTTAAAATACAGTTGGTAGCTTAAATATGAAGACAAGTAGAAATCCATTAACGAAAAATACCATCACATGTAGTGGCTCAGGCTAAATAGAGCACTAAGATCGCATGATCTTAAGGCAGAGCAAAATCCATTCACACAAACGTAACCACGCACCATCGGGCGGTCTGCAGGTGTTGATGTGGGTCACTAGAAATACGGTGTTGAACACGGCAGACTCTGCCCTGGCCCCCCTAGCGTGACCTCGTTCTAAGACGCTGAGTGTGACACCTCCCAGGGAAGATTGGAATGGCTTTTTCAGGCTATAAATCTATTATTTGGGGCTTGATTAAACCTTCCCTAATTACAGATCACTTTATAATGAAAGAGGTTGTTTATGGGCCCATGGTACTTGTGTGGGCAGCATGGAAGCAGAAGAAAAGGCTGAGTACTTCTCATATAAGGCGACTGCTTTAAGAAAGTTATCCCTGTTACTTCATCCATCCATGTTTCATCCCATCAGCAGCACAATAGAGAAGTGGGCAGATTTCACAGAGAGGGAAAAAGAAATGTCTGTAACAGATGAAAAGGTTATTATTTGTTTCTACTGTTGTTTTCCTTAACTCACTCTGGAGCCAGTGGCCTAAGTAAGGAGCAGAGGGGGCCGCAGCCCATCTGTCCTCTGGACCCTCAAAGCTCACGGAGACGCGCTTGCCCCCTTGGCCTCTGGCCTTCCCAGGTCTCTTTGTTTCTCTTCTTTTTCTCACTTCCTTTCTCGTTTATTCATTTCTCTTCATTAACCATTCGCTAATCAAAATGGTTTCATTTGTAGATACTCAGCACGCTACGTTTGTCGTTTTCTCCTTTTAGCTTCGCAGTAA
>NW_020173671.1:868632-871075 GCF_003031525.2 Neophocaena asiaeorientalis asiaeorientalis | reverse complement strand
TGTGTGTGTGTGTGTGTGTGTGTGTGTGTGTGTAGAGAGACTCCCCTCGGTTTAGTCACTGTCATCTGACGGACTCAGTAGGGTAGTCAAGACCTGAGGAATGACTCTTTGAGAACCAGCTGACTCGTTACCCCTCCCCCATCCCCGCCCCGCGTTGGGAACATGGCTCTCCTGCGCCCGCAGCTGAACTCGTTCGAGCAGCTGTGCATCAACTACACCAACGAGAAGCTGCAGCAGCTCTTCAACCACACGATGTTCGTGCTGGAGCAGGAGGAGTACCAGCGCGAGGGCATCGAGTGGAGCTTCATCGACTTCGGCCTCGACCTGCAGCCGTGCATCGACCTCATCGAGAGGCCCGTAAGACCCCCTCCCCGCCCCCCGGCTCTCCGCTCCTGCGCACGCGGTGCCTTGAGCTTTCTCTCGCCATCAGCTGAGACGGGAATTATCCTGTCTCATGGGTGCTAAGATAATTTTCTAGTCTACACGGCCGTGTCCCGTCCTCGCGTGGGGCCGTGCGCTGGCCGACGTGGGCCTTCGCTGCCCGCAGGCGCCGCGGTGGTGGCGGCAGCTGCCTTGACTCCAGCGCTCGGCACGTGTCGGGGGTGTGGGGCTCTCCTGGGCACACGTCCGAGGCGGTAAAGGGGCACCGTGTCTAGCTGGGAATAAGACAGGTCTTGCACATCCATTTTGGGGGGTACCTAAAGCTTATCCTCGTAAGTACAAAGATGCTTTTTTAGAAGGTTTTTCAAAACCTTGTAAGAGTTTATAATCATAGGGAATTTAACTATAGCATGTAGAACGATGTGGCGTCATGACTCCATCATGGGTCCTTTCAAAATGGAGAGTGAGGACAACTTTTTCCAGAAGAAAAATACCTAAAACGACTCTGTCGGGGCACCTGCCTGTCCCGGGTGTCTGCCCTCATCTCTCACAAACCCGGGCCCCGCCTGGCTTCTTACAGTACTCTGACCACAAGACAAAACCTGGTCTCCCAAACTTAAAGCTCTTTAGAAATACCCAGTGAAAAGGAAAAGGGATGAGAGATCTTGACATTGAAAGATGAAGTAGGAAGAATGCAAAGGAGACAAAATTATGGATCTTCTGAATCATGCTGTCACTTAGTCCTTTAGAAAAGATTGAATTATATTTGGCTCCTTTTTCAGAATTTAGAAATATTTTCATTGAAATAGATTAAAAATATAAAAATTGTGGCAGAAAGATGGGTGTTTCACTTATCCTAATCCAGAGCTTCATTTCTCAAAGTTGTCAGACGAGTGGGGTAAATCGGGTTAAATGCCGTCCTGGACCCTAGGATCACCTAAGCCTAGTGGCCTTTGATTACAGTGTTCTTTCAGCCGCTCTGAAGCCTGCAAATCCTTTCAGGTAGAGGGGCCACAAACTAGACAGCCAGGGAGTAAGGGTCTCAGTCCTGGGCTCCCGGAGCGGGGAGGATTCTCTCCGCTGCTTCTACCTGCTCTGTTCCGTTAACCTCTGCCTTCCTGTGACCACGTTATTACACTGTTTCATTCACGTTTAACTAGAACCTCCGGTTACTTTCTAAGCAATATTTGCGCAGAGCCAGCTCTCCTGCAGTAAACGTAAAGGCCTTGTGGGTTGAGGAAAACTGGTCTAAAGAGATTTATTCCAAAAGCTGATTTCATCCTTGTGCCCTAGGATTGGTACGCTCAGCCTTGTATCAGAAACTTGCCATATTTGCAGTATGGTAATAAACGATGACCCCCGAAGCACTATAAAATAGGCCATCGTTGTTTAAATATTTCATTTAGCTTTCATGTGTGCCCCACTTTCCTCCAAAAAAGAAGTCGTTCCATTGATTTCCGAGCTCCCAGAGAATGGCAAGCTCTGGGCATTTTTTTTTTAATTTGAGACATAATTCACTATCCTAAAATTCACCCTTTTAAAGTATGTAATTCAGTGAATTTCAGCATATTCACAGAGTTGTACAACCATTACCGCTAATTCCACAACATTTTCATCATCCCAGAGGGAAACGTCCTACCCTTGGCAGTCACTCCTGTTCCCCTCCCCCGGCCCCTGGGCCACTAATCTATCTTATGTCTCCGTGTCTTTAAGTCTCTAAGGCTTTTTTCAGTGAACTAGTTGAGTGAAATGAAGGCTCTATTTTATTTGTTGATAAAACAAACCCATGAAGTAATTGATAAATTACTTTATCACCTTCCATATATTCTACTTAACAATAGTTTTAAATATTTCACCAAGTGTGAAGTGCTCGTTTTATTTAATCATCACTTAAATAGAAACTTAAATTGACTGGGGTATAAAATGTCTGAAGCATTCCAGCTAGTTGAGGGTTTATAACAATTTATCCAGCCAGTCATTGAATATAAAGATTCAGTTTTGTCTCTACACCTTTCAGTTCCTTTCTGGTGTCTTTTTTTTTTTTTTTTTTTTTTTTTTTTTT
>NW_020173671.1:818053-868595 GCF_003031525.2 Neophocaena asiaeorientalis asiaeorientalis | reverse complement strand
TTTTTTTTTTTTTTTTTTTTTTTTTTTTTTTTTGCTACTTTTGGGGGAGTTATCTACTTGGAATTAGTTTTTTATAAGTTTCTGAGATACAGTGCTCATCCATTTTCTTACCAGTACTTCTTGAGCAGTTTGAGATCTCAGTGTTTGCATTGATAGTTACGATTTGCCATTACCTGCTACCCTAGCAGTTTGATTTGCACAGATCTTCACGAAGCTCTAACTGTTTTGGAATTTAAGCTGCCAAACCCAGTGGAAAACATCCTTGTATGTACAGTGACGTGCAAAACGTGTCAGTTCTTCTTGCCTCTGTTATCAGGCTAACCCTCCTGGTGTGCTGGCCCTTTTGGATGAAGAGTGCTGGTTCCCTAAAGCCACAGATAAGACCTTTGTTGAAAAACTAGTTCAAGAGCAAGGGTCCCACTCCAAGTTTCAGAAACCTCGTCAACTGAAAGACAAAGCTGACTTTTGCATTATACATTATGCAGGGAAGGTAAGAGTGAAAGAACTCCATTTAAAGTGCTGTGTTTGAGATGTTGCTACATTTGATGACGGTTGTAACAACTGTGCTGATATACACTTACAGACCCTTACATATAGTACATATTACAAATGCACTTCCTTCGAGACAACCCATTTTTTTGGATTGTTCTATGAACTTATTTGGGGGTGGAACGGGGGAAGTACAGAGAAAGTTTTGTTGCAGGGCCAAGCGAGGAGAACGGGTGGCTCGTGCGCAAAACCCCTGAGCCCCCGAGAGTTTGGGGGCAAGTTTTTTTTTGTTTGTTTTGTTTTTTGCGGTACGCAGGCCTCTCACTGTTGTGGCCTCTCCCGTTGCGGAGCACAGGCTCCGGACGCACGGGCCTAGCGGCCATGGCTCACGGGCCCGGCCGCTCCGCAGCATGTGGGATCCTCCCGGACCGGGGCACGAACCCGTGTCCCCTGCATCGGCAGGCGGACTCCCAACCACTGCGCCACCAGGGAAGCCCCTGGGGGAAAGGTTTTTATCGGTAAAATTTGGGGTGAGGGCTGCTGGGTGTGTGACTTTCTTCTGATTGGTTGTTGGGGGGGGAACAGGGCGGGGCTCCGGGAATCTTGGGTTGAGCCTGCAGTTGCCGTCCTCCACCTGGGTGGGGGGTCCTGTGAACGTTTTAGGTGAAGGCTGGAAATGTCTCTTGTCTTTGTCTTTTCCCTCTTGCTGCACCCGGCTCTGGCCCGGCAGGTGGACTATAAGGCGGACGAGTGGCTGATGAAGAATATGGACCCCCTGAATGACAACGTGGCCACCCTCCTGCATCAGTCCTCTGACAGATTTGTGGCGGAGCTCTGGAAGGATGGTGAGAATGTGCTTGCGTTTGTAATCAAACTTGGCCGAATCTTTTACAGTTAAGGCTTATATATGGTTCTTTTACTTATAGACGTGTGTAGACTTTTTTACTTTAAAGCTGTTTATTTTCCCTAGAGCAGGGCTGCCGTTGTATCGGAATTTACCCACTTTCAGAAAACTTGGGTAATAAGACATCTGCCTTCTTGGTCAGGTGCTGTAGGAACATTCTAGTAGCAGAGCCATAAAGAACTACACATTTGCCTCAGGCCACCCTGGTCCCAGTGCAGTTGTAATCCAAGGGTGTTGGGATACAAAACCTGAGAAGCCTTGTGCATCTTCTCTGTGTTGTGTCCAGGTCAGCCGAGCTGCGTCCTCCCCCAGTGCCCTACCCTCCACACACATGCAAAGTGGCTGGTGAATAAACTCAGGCCATCTGCATATAGATCAGTTGTTTTTATTTCCGTCAGTCCTCACAGTTCTTTGGTTTACGTGAACCTCAGGTGAAGGTTTTGGTGATCTTATCATAGACTAGAGATTTTGCTGGTACCAGAAGAACGAAGCAGCTGTGTGTCTGTACGTGTAGTGGGACCAACATCTTCTGGCATTTAGCTCTCTCCACACTTTCGTCCTGGTTGTCCCCACCGCTTCACTTGGCCTCAGGTCATGCAGTACCTTAGTTTAGCTCTGGATCTGCCCCTGCCTAGGCTTTGACCCTGAGGCCAGGTCTGTCAGTTACCTGGCTCGCTTCTGCTTTTTCTGTAAGCATCTCAAGACCTTGCCATCTAGCTGTCTCCTCGGGTAGAGAGAAAGAAACCCAGAGGGCAGATCAGAGGGCTTAGGGCAGTCAGGACAAAAGGAAAGAGACAGAAAGAGAAGAGCCACCACAGAGAAAGTGAGCAGGGGGATGATGACCCTACCAAAGACAGCCTAGTCGAGGTCACGTACATCGGCTCCAACAAGTGCGAGGGAGCCTGCAGGGGTGGGCACACCGCACACGTACACGCACGTGTCCTGGGGAGAGATCGTGTGGGTGAGACTGTGTACAGGGAGGGGCTGGGGGAAGGGTTAGGTTTCCAGCAAGTAAACAGAAGCTTTTAATCACTGTCCCATTGGATGGAGGTCTTCACCTGGCTGCTGCGTGCTCGCTGTCACCTGTGGTGACCTGGTCAGCCCAGGGGGGCCCGTGAGGACTGAGGCGAGAGCAGGACCCTGAGGTGGTGTCTGCGGTGCCCACGCGGCTGAGGGACTCTTGGCCCTGTTCTGGGAAGTGTGAGAGTGGGTCTGAGAAATGGATCTAGCATGGAAAAAGGGACCCTGAGCTCTGGTGGCCACCGGGTCCACAGGGCTGGGAAGAGCAGCACAGGTCAGTGGGAAAGGTGCACAGGAAACGTCACAGAAAGAGGAGGAAGGAGTAACGCTGCCCGTCAGAAATGCTGTGTTCAATCCGGAGTCGATTCCGTTGTGCTGCCCAGGGCAGTGTGGCCCACGGAGCCCACCACGCCCACCCCTCCTCCTGGCTCCGCTCAGATATCAGGGCAAAGGAAGGGAGACATGTGGACAGACGGCTGAGTGTCGCAGACCCCTGAGATGAATGCCACGGGGACAGCTGAGCGGGGACTGCCTTGTTCCTGGGGTGCTAAGGTCAGATGTCATGAAGGATGAGGCAGTTTTCCTTGTCCTTGAAAAATAATACTTTGTTGAACAAACAAAGCAAGCCAGCATTTCCTGAGCACGTGCTAAGGGCCCAGGCAGTCTCCCAGCACCCACTGACGAACATTCACATCCTGTTGGGGCCTTAACCATGGAGGGTGAGTAGGTTTCTGCGAACCCACTCATCTAGGGGTGGATGGCATTTCTAGGAGTGATGTTGGTGTGGAAGAAGCGGGGGTGAAGCCAGTAGAAGGAACCATCACAGGGCAGAAGTGGAAAATCCCAGCTCCGGGGTGAGTGTCCCGTTGGGGCGTTAGGGCAGGGTTGGGGCCAGGAGGCAGAGTGAGCAGGAAATGAGGCCGGAGCACGGAGTAACGCGGTGGCCAGTCTCAGGTGAATTTGACTTCGATGACTAAATGGCATCAGTAGTTTCACGGCCCAGGGCAGGGACACAGTGTGAACTTGAAGAAGCAAAGCGGGCCGTGGTTTGTTGGATGGATCGGGGTGAAAGACCCCGGAAGCGGGGAGTTCAGCGCGAGGTGACCGTGGAAGGAAAGAGAAACAGAGGAAACTAGCATTTGACCGCTGAAGTCTCAAAAACAGATTTTCTCTCTTCATTTTGCATGAGAAGAGAAGCAGGTGTTTGGGGAATCACGACAGCAGGTCCCGGGCTTACACACTGGTTCTGACATGGTGAGCCACTTTTGACTCTTGTCTTTTCACTTCTTAACCAAAAACAATATTGTGGGGAACACCTTTGGAGCCCCTGACCTGTTCCTGTGAGCCTGCACGTCCAGCCACGCTGGACAAGCTCACCGCCCACGCTTGTCAGCAGTGAGGTGGATTCGGGAACCACAACCGGCGTGTTCCCTTGCTGCCCAGGGCCTTCTTCCGGATGGAAACTCAGGACACGCACACAGGCGGGAACGGGACCGAGGCGCCTCTGCCTCGGCTTCCTCCTTCCAGGCTCCTTTAACTCCCCGCCTCACCGTCCAGGTACGGCAGGGCCTCTGGCAGCAGCGGCTCAGAAGTGCCAGGAATGTGAGATCCGGCAGGTGAGGGTGGAGATGGGGGCTGCAGCTGCAGTGATGATCTGATGCACGTTCCGTGTCACAGGTGCGGGTGACGTGTCTCACAGGTAGGACCCCATCTGCAGAGCCCTTACCTGCCTTTCTGTGCTTTTCATGGACTAGCTACAGACAGGTTACTCACTTGATGGCAGAAGCTCTGAGAGGAAAGGCGTGTGGCCTGCGGGGCCCTCCCGTCCTGGCTCAAGCCCTGTCCACCTGTCCTTGGCCCACAGCTCAGGCCCTGCCGGGGCCCTCACCTTTCTCCATGTGGCCAGCTTGGGAGCACGTGTGGCCACTTTTGTCCAAATGGGCTGAGCAGAAATCCCCTCCCCATTGTGACCTGGCTGTGCCGGCATCCACTCCGGACTCATCCTGTGTGTTTGCTCTCCTGGTATCTCTTCTCTTAGTGGGAAGCCCTGCCATCCGTCAGCTCAGGTGGACGGTTACTCAGTTTAATCTGAGTGACAGGCTCTCAGAGGTGACCCACCATCGGAGGGAGGGGCAGGCAGAGCCTAATGCCGGGCCCCTCCGGTTTCGAGGACCGTGTGTTGCACGCGTGAGGTCAGCGGCAGGCTCAGGACTTAGAAGAGGGTCGTAGGGTGGAGAACTCGCCACGCTCACTCTGGACGTAGAGATGTCTTGGGAGAAGGGGAGCTTCTTCTCTAGGAAAAGAAAGTAGCCCTGGAAAAGCGTGTGATTATTTTCTCTTGTTACAGCCACATCAGTGAAAAGGCAGAAAATGACAGGTTGACTGAATGTGTGAGTTATATGATACATGAATATAGTTTGCCTGTGAAGGTGCAAGGCCTTGAGTATAAAACATTTCATGTTAAAATAAACTGTGTGTTAGAGTTTTCTCCAGGCCAAACCAGGAGAAATACGATTTAGTGGTGGCAGCCCTGCCCTAGAGATTCATAGTGCCCTACTTTTTTGCTGAAAGATGTTTTGCGATCTCTCTCCCAGCCGCACACGGATTTCTTGCCACCCCTCGGGGCTAACGTACAAGGAAGAAAAGACCTAAAAATTACATTTTCATGTAAATGTATCTCCTGTGATATTTTCATGAGTAACGGTATGATCAATAGGTATCATCTTAGTTACGATTTGAAGTTGCTTTAACATTTTGTACAATAGAACTTGCTACAATGGAATTTTGTTTTCCTTAGTGGTAGTTACCTATTCGTAGTTTGTATTTGAAGTAAATTATATTTCCAAAATCGGGATGGGAAATAAAATTACACAGCACTGTGAATTGTTGACAGTAAATGCCACTAATATTTACCTTTTCCAGAGTAGTCCAACTTGCTGCAGTCTTGTCCTAATTTGCTAATTGGAGGATAATTTTATGAAAGACAACGCAGATAGTACCTTATTACTCTTCAATTTCATCCTGCGTTTACATGGGGGTAACCATTTGACATTAATATGATATAATGCTCACACCTGGAGTTGGGAATGATTCCGCTGTATACATTTATTTTATACAGAACTTTGTCCAGATGTGCAAATTCTCTAAATAGTAATGTTTGCATGGGGTCTGCCCTGGACTAGCTGCTTTTGTTAGCCCGATTGCAAAGTTGACTTGTGATGTCGAATGTCTTTCACACTAACTGAAGTGTTTGTGTATTTGCCCTTCTGTCCTCCTGTTTTTGCTGTTTCTCTGCTTTAGAGATTCAGAATATTCAGAGAGCTTCTTTCTATGACAGTGTTTCTGGTCTTCATGAGCCACCAGGTGAATGGATAAAGCCTGTAGGTCTTCCAAACACAAGGGGTTTCAGCCCAGAGGAAGAACTTGCGGGGTGGGGGGCCTGGCAGGGTGGCCTGGGAGGACGGGGGCTTGGTTTCTGGGTTTTTGTTTTTGTTTTGCTCATAGACCTGCATGAACCTTCATTTCATGCTCAGTTTTATTCTCCTTCAAGGCAACTGTTTGAGCGCATAAATAACTCAGTTGCTGCTGCCTACACATTGCTTCTTTTATGCGTAGCCCGTAAGCACCGCAGAGCAAAAGGTCTGTCACTACCTTTTCCAGTAGTGCCGTTTGATACGCAGTCCTCTAACGGAATTGTTAGGCACTGATGTGCCCAGTAATATCTCCTTTGTCTTTGAGTTACCTTTAAATTTTCAACTCTAAGGAACTCCAAGGAGGAGTAGGTGGTTTTTTTTTTTTTCTTTTTTCAAGTCATTAACATTTAGTGAACAAATAATTACATAATAATCTCACGTATGTTGGTCTCATCATTATGCTTTTTATTTGGAATTTATGTGCATATCTGGCTACTTGCCCTTTTCTTTTGAACTGAAAGCCATGAAACTATCTACAAGGCTTGATGTGTGCACGTCGATACGAAGAGTGGAGTGTTAGAACCTGTACCTTGAACCTGAAATGGATTTTCACACATTTGGGCCTTATGGTTTGAATCCTTAGACCTGTTTAAAATACAACCTAACCTGTAAATCGACTGTACTTTAAAAACAGATAGATAGATGGAAGGAAGGAAAGAATACAGCCTAACCATGGCGAAGAGGCCCCCCAAAAGCCTAATATAAATGAATATCACCTAACCTTCCAATTGTTTAGTGAAATTGTCAAGCAGTAAAAACTCAAAGTCAAATTCATCTTATAAAATTTCCTTCATGATTTTTGGAACATAATGCTGAGACCCAAACCCATCTCAAAAAAGTGTTTTAAAAATATGTTAAAGAAACATACCCGTTTTAATCCAAGATTCCTGGGGTCAGTTCTGGCTCACATACTGTGAAAGAAGAAAGCTGCAAGCAAGGGGGCGGAGGGAGGGAGAGATGATGCCGAGGGTTGCTCCATGAGCTGGGATGACTAGTCCGCAGGAGAAATCTTCAAGGTCAGTCATCTTTGGCCTTGGGGGTACTGAGAGAGTTGAGGAAGTGGGTAGAGAAAGAGCTAGCTGGTAGTTAGAAGCTTATGGTCTGCCTGGGACTTACGCCTTGTTGAAAGGTCGGCGCTCGAGCTTTTGGACTTTCTCCCAAAGTAGAGCTCCCCCTTTAAATTCATTCCTCCAACTCTTGGATTTCTAACCGTTTAAGAGACTTCCAGCCCGTGGGCCCCCATCACTCCCCCGCTCCTGGCACCAGACGGGCGCACCGTGAAGTCTGGGGGTGGGTGTCCCACACCCAGCAGCTAGGGGCAGCAGCCTCGCCCAGCCCCTCCCACCATGGCCTTCCCTCTCCTGCAGCACAGATGCTCTTTCCTCTGGGGCCGGGGTCTGTGGACCAGGTGCTTTTCTGTACCTGCAGGATCAGGTACAGGGCCATCCTAGACAAAACCATTCCTTGAGGGGAGCCGGCTCCCTCCTCCCGTCTGCTTGCCTGGGCACTGGAAACGTGCCTGGTCCGTCTCTCTCATGAGGTGGCCTCTGGTCGAGTCAGCCGGCTAACCCGAGTGTCGGGGTCTCAATCTCTCCCCACCCCGGAGGGCCTTCCATCCACCATGGCCCCAGGTGGTCTTCGAAGTTGTAGGTAGTATTGATATTTCTCCAGCAGAAATGTTCTCCTCAACATATGCTCGTGGATTCAAACCCCAGAGAGGGGTAACGGGTTTTAAATGAAAATATGGGCTTTAGTATTTTCAGTGGTTTCTCGGAAGACGGTGGGTGAAGGGGTTCCTCAGGATCAAATGGTGATGGCCTTTGACGCACTGAGGTGGGCGGTGCCTGTCAATGAGATGACAGAGAGCTACCGCGGGCCCTGTGCTTCTAAGTAGAGTCATAAGGTTAGGAAAACAGCATTAGAAGAATGTGCGGGCTTTTGAGGAGAAAGATGAGAGATGGGGGTAAAGAGAGGTTTCCAAAACCATCAAAGAGCAAGTGCAGGAGAGAAAGGAACAGAATTCCTAGAGGCAGAATAAGGAGGTCATACAGGTTTCTGCTATAAACCAAAGGACTGTTTTCTTCCAAATATATTTTGAAACTCTAGACTCCTGGGATAAACTAGTAATGGAGGATGCAATGAATTAGCAAAGCGGGTTCCTAACCTCAAAGTGGTGGGCGGGCTTTTTAGACTAAAAGGGCCTGTGACGATAGGGGTGGTAGTTTGTGGCTTTAGGTCCTGATGCGAACTGTGTCGGAGGGACGGTTGTGCGTAATCTGCCCTGATGCTGGCGGACACCTGCCGTGTCCTTCACAGGGTAGTGAGTACCGTTAGGTTCTCTGACCCCCCACGAGTGCTGGACGGCAGCTGACGGGTCTGGAAGGGTGACCACCGGAGACATTGTGAGAAGTACAGGAAGCGAGTTTTCGTCGTCGATAGAGAACTCCCGCCACCCTTTTCAATCTCTCGTAGAAGCAGCACTTGAAACGTGGTGACAGCAATTCACCTGGGGCTGGGAATCAGCAGGGAGATCTGGGTCCCGGCCTGCGGGAGGGCTGCCCCACTGGGGTCTCCCTTCATCTCCTAGTGGCCCCGGAATTCTTCCCTTCCTTCTCGGCATAACAGAAATGATGACGTTCTGACTTCGAAGACTTTGAACCAGTCTTTTTTTTTCCTTCAGTGAGTCGTTAGTATCCAGTAGCACAACTGATAAAAACGGTCATCATTGGATCTCCGTGTAGATTATATCCACTGGTCCTAACCCCCATTTTTAGTGCCTTTTAGACTCTCTGGTTTAGGTCTGATCCGGTTTCTGTACGCAGTTTCGTTGTCTTCGTGTTCAGTGGATGAAGGTTCTATACGTCGTTGCATATTCTACTCTTTCCTATTTCTTTATCTTGAGTTCTAACCAGAGTTGGGAGCTCGAGGAGAAGCAGCTTCCGAGGACGGCACCTCCAGTTCCCGAGGTCCGGTGGGGACAGTGACACTTAGTTCTCAGGGTTACCGCAAGTATCAGCCGAGGCAGCGAGAGCCTGACCCGGCCCGGGAGGTGCCTGAGTACGCGCTGCCTGCCTGGCCTTGCACTTGCCGTGGCTGCCTCTGCAGCTGCCGTAATTGCTGTCGTACCCTCGTTGCTGCTGCTGTTCTAATTATAAAAAACAGAGAAAGTCAAGAAATGCTTATTTCCTCGGCCATCGTCTCACGCAGGTCCTCTTTTCTTCCCAGTACCCCGAGGCCCCGCTGACAGGCAGTCATGCCATGCTGCGCGGGGTGGGCATGAATCGTATTCATGGGACCTGCCCGCGGGAGAAGGCAGGAGTAGCCATGCCGGAGGCGCTGGCGGGAGGTGTGGGGGCTCCCTGTGTGCCCAGACTTTGGCTTCTCCAGGGGCAGAAAGTACAGGTGGGGAGGGTGGGTAAGGGAGACAAATTTCAGGTCACCTTAACACTGGTGCTCGGGGGAGGCCAGATTGCTCTCTTCCTGGATCACACGCTCCCCATCAACTGCTGAACTTCCTGGAAGTTTTCTCAAACTTGCCAAACACTAGAACATTTAACAGGTCGGTTCTACAGCCCAGTTATGTAACTGCTGTAAATTTTTTATTACTGGGTAATAGCCGTACCCTGGAGATAGACTATTCGATGTTAAGATTGTCTCTGGGAATTCATAGCAGTTGAATATTTGTTTCAGAATCATTTTCAACTGTTGGTAACATTTTAGTGTACCTTAAGAGTAGAACAGTCTTTTAGTCTATGGAAATGAGCACTGAGAATCCACCATGTGCCTGGCACGGTGCTGGGGACTAGAGCCTTCTCTAGGATAGGAGCGTGTGATGTAGTTCCTAATCATTGTGTCTGGGTATTGAAGTTAACATTAAGACAGTTTTCTCCCCCCCTTTTTGGTTTCCAGCTCTATCATCTAGAGAGAGTTTCTGAAGAACTGGCTTAAATACTTCAAATGAAATAATAGCACTAGTATTTTGGCCCACGGACAGATTTAAAGAACACAAAAATCTCATGTATTCCTCGTGTCTCCTGAGACCATCCACTAGAAGAAGGGCCAGTTAAGCATTCCGGCTGCAGACGACACCATTCCTTATGTAGAACTAAACTATGAATATGCCCTTAGAGATCGCAGGTCTGTGGAGCTCATCTCATTTCTGACTGTCCGCGTAGGGTTTATTGATTAATAAGTTGTTAGTATAAAATACTTGGAACTCTTTTCAGGCCACTGGGCAACCAAGTAATGAATTGCAGTGCCCACCAGCAGCCTAACCAGCCTTTCCTGGATGGAGGAGGAGGATAAACAAAGCCATTCTTGGGCTTCCCTGGTGGCGCAGTGGTTTAGGTTTTGATTTTTGAGTGAAATCGTATATGATTAGTGTGGCCCAAATCATTTAATGAAGTTCCCAAAGTGTTTCTCTTTTACCCAATAATTTTACTCATTGGTAGAAACTAACCCTGAGTTTAAGTATTTGAATTTAAAAAAAAAAAACAAAAACTGAAAGTTTGGAGCATTAATTTTTTAAAAATCTGAATATTCAGCTTTGGATTACCCTTATTAAAGTTAAATTTGAAAATCAGGCTCATTATGATTATGTTTTTTGTTTATTACTTAAAAAACAAAAAAAAAGTTGTCCTTGCCCGGGGCTGCATCGCGGGCTCCCTGCCACCCTGCCCTGTGGAAGAGGGGCTGCCCCTTCAGGGGAAGAGCGCAGACCAGTGTGGCTAAACCCCCGCAGTCAGCGTGGGGCTCCTTCTCTTGTTATGGGCGTGAATTGTTCTTGTGGGTAATTTTGTGTTCATTCAGTGGATACTTGTTTAAAAAAAAAAAAAATTACTGTGTGCCAGGGACCATGCTCAGGCCAACGTCCGGACGTGGGGAAGGCAGAAGAAGCCATTTGAGCTGGTGATCAGAGGGGTCCAGGGGCACCAGGGATCTGCTCTCAGGACCCCGTGTGTGTTCCATGCTGGAGAGAGATGTCCCCGGAAGCTTAGTCCAGCAGGAATATACAGGGAACAGAGTGGAAGTGTCATCCCAGGGTCTGACGTCTGTATGTGATTTGAAGCTTTGAGGAGGGAGTTTTGGCCTGGAGGCAGGTGGACAGGAAGAGGTGGTAGGGAAAGGGATGGAGATTTAAAAGCCATTATGAGTTTGCAAGGAGGCGGGGTTCCTGGCAGAGAGAAAAGGATGGAGACTTGAGAGCTTTGTGTCTGAGAAAATGCAGCTGGTTTGTAGAGTTGGCGTCTAGGGAAGGTGACAGGAGGTCCCTTCACCGAGCACTTCATGCTTTCTAGGCACCTCGGTTCTGTAAGGCTCCATTTCACAGAGGAACAAACTGAGGCTGGGAGAAGATGGGTAACTAGACCCAAGTTCACGCAGCTTGTAGGTGGCAGGTGTTTCTGAGTCTCTGGGTAGAGTTCTTCATCCCTGTGCTCTGCTGCTGGGCTGTTATTTGGACCGTTTCCTACAAGCTGTAGGAGAAATGGAAGGATTTTAAGTCTAGGAGCAAGGAGCTTGCTTAGTTTTAGACACAGCTGTTAATCGTGACAAAGGTGTAACTGGAAAGCACATTGTGGCTGCAGGGGTGGAGGATGAAATGGGAGAGTGAGGCTGGAGGAAGGAACCCGGTAGGGCGTTGTCGCACAGACCAGGGCAGTGGAGAGGAGGGATGGACTGAAGACTCCGGAAGCTTGTCCTGACTGGTTCCGGTAAATCAGCAGCTGGATGTGGGAGGGGCATGGAGGCCGACTCCCGGTTTCTGGCTTGAGTAACCCGTGGCCACGTCTGCACTAGATACACAGGAGGAGGGACGGGGAGAATGTGCTTCAGTTTAGGACATTGACCTTGGGCCCCCCTACGTCCAGCCCCTTCTCGTCCTCCTTATCCAACTCCTCCGCCTGCCCCAGCTCCTTGGGGCTTGCGCCACGCCCCCATCTCTGGTCATTCGCCCTTTAGGGGGCTTATCCAGTCCCGTAACTTTAAATCCTAGCTGCAAGTCAGCAACTCCCAGATCTACCTTTTCTCCTTCAGACCTCTCTTCTTAGCAGCAGACTGTCCGCTGTCCACTTGACATCTCCGCCTCAGCGTGTCACGGGCGCCCCAAACTTGAATAGAGTTTGGATCCATCTTTCTACCCACAGAACCCCCTTCTCTCCCCATCTTCCCAGTGGTGCCACCAGCCACTTGCCTGCCCAAGCCCAAATCCCAGGAGTTCTTGCCCTCACCCTCTGCCATGTTCTCCATACCAAGCTCATCCTAAGAGCAGGGCGGTCCTGCCACCAAAACACATCTGGAATCTTCCTTGTCCACCATCTCCTCTGTGATCTTCCAGGTTCAGCCTCCCATCATCTCTCTCAGAGCCTGGACTACAGCATGGGCCACGCCTTGCTCCCTGACCCCTCCCCCAGTCCACTCTCTGTTGCGTGCGTGTCCTCACCTCCTCACCCCTGAGGCCCCACTGGCACCTGCCGCTTGCACTTCTTCCTGCCTCTGGTCCTTCACGCCCGCTCTTATCTCCGCACTGGCTCGTCCTTACCCTTAAGGCATTAAACGTAATTTCTCCAGAGAGGTCTCTAACCGCCCATCCTTCTCGTAGCATCCTGTTCTTTTCTTTCAGTGCATTTCTCACTGTTTGTAGTTGTGAAAGCATTTAACGTTTACTTCATTTATTTGCTAACATGCATGTATCAAGCATGTTATATGCCAGGCGTCGCACTAGGTTAGAGGGGGGTGATACTGAGAAAAGCAGACGTGAGAGGCACTGTGTGGAAGGCAGAGGCAGCTGTGTGACTTCCGGGTGGACAGGAGAATATAGGTGTTCAGTGACTGGTGCTGGGAGGTCAGGTATGATGTGATCGCCCAGGATGAGACTGGGGCTCGAGGAGTTCTGGTCAAGTGCTATCTGCCCGCACTTGTGTCCTGTCTTATTCTAGAAAGAATTTTAGGTGAGCTGAGTCTGGGCCCTTAGCGTCGTGATGTACAGAAAATGCAAAAGAGAAGTTATCAAGGAGAGTGTGGTAGTGAGAGAGGTGGGTCGAGGGCCAGGAGAAGGTGGGGTCCCTAGTCCACAAGAGAAGCCAGGCGTGGCGAGTTTCTAGAATGCTGCTGTGATGGTCAACAGGTAAATGGACCAGGGTCAAGTTGAATAAGGCCCGGGCCTGTCGTGGCCTGAGTGGAACGGGGTGTGGGGAGAGGGTGGCCTGGAAGCCAGTCGGCTGCACAGTGAGGAACTGGCGGGAAGGATGAGGAATGGCAGGTGTGGGAACCGCCTAGAAAGAGGCCCGGCTCTGAGGAGACAGAAGCGGGTGGCTCAAGGAAGTTCATTGTCATGGCGCGTGCAGGGGCAGGCTTGGTGAGGAGAGACGGGCTGAAGGCCCAGGAGAGAGTGTTGGTCTCCAAGGGGCACAGGCAGGGCTAGCTTTGACCTAAACCCTCGAGTCTGGCGGCTTCACTCAGGGGAAAGTGTAGGTAGTGTGCAGGCGTCATCCACCGTTCTCGCAGCTTCCGCGGAAGGCCTGCGTGACTTGGACAAGTTCCCTTACCTCCTGGGCCATGGTCGCCTCTTCCATAACAGCCTCACTGGAAAGCAAGGATTGGAATCAAGACTGAGGTGTTGCTGAGAGAGCACTTCACGTGGTGCCAGGTCCCCACGTGCTTTCTGCCCTGGGGCGCAAACGGAAGAAACGGAGGGGACTGCTGGGGTCGCAGAGAGCGTTGATGGGGTAGTTCAGTTGATATTTTGGTTTTTTAAAGAAGTATTTCAGTTGTGTGTTTCATTCATTCATCAAATTTTTTTTGACGAGAGCGTATTAGGCACCGAATGTTCAGCTGGCGGCCGGTGCACTTGCCGGGCTTCTGCGTGTGATCCCATCGCGGGAAGCGTTAGGTGTGTGGACAGTGGCCACTGTCTGCTGCTTTAATAAGAGCGTAGCGTCTGAGAGGTTTAGCCATCGTTGAACTCAGCTCAGGCACTGATTACTTTTCAGAAGACTCCTTCCGATGGAGCGTCCTTGCCCTTTCTTGAGTGTCATCCATGCTTTGAGGAGAGAGTTGAAGTTTACTCCTTCCTAAAAACCTGAGCTGAGGTGATCCAATCTTCCTGCATTTGCTGGCCTTTCTCTTTGGAAATCTAATGACCCGTAAGAGGTGACTCTGGTCCCTAATTGCTGAGCATCTTCACTAAGTGGATTTGCTTTGTATAAACGTCTATCTTAATGTACATTTTTAGAAGCCATTTCCTATTTTGAGACTCGTCACCGTGTCGGTTTGTGTATCAATGCCAGCCAGTAATCTTGCATCTACCAAATAACTGTATACGTGACAGGCCAATGGTATCAGGCAGTGAGTTCCTGAACCTAGCGCAGCGGGAGGCACCTGCTGGTGTGCGGTACGAAGTTCTCAAAGCGCTACAGTATCCCGCCCCAGAAGTGTGTGGCTTTTAGGTCCACGGCTTGTGCAGTGTCTAAATATGCTGACTGCCCTACCTCTACGGCATCTCTTATCATTTGTCCCACAAAGCTTGTGCTGCTGCTCTGTCACTCTGTCTTTTCTTTCCCTGCTCAGGAGCTAGAGTTGCCTTATTTTCGCTTGTCTTCTTCATTTCCACCAGTGGACCGGATCGTGGGTCTGGACCAAGTGACGGGGATGACGGAGACAGCTTTTGGCTCCGCCTACAAAACCAAGAAGGGCATGTTCCGGACAGTCGGGCAGCTCTACAAGGAATCTCTCACCAAGTTGATGGCGACGCTCCGTAACACCAACCCGAACTTCGTGCGCTGCATCATTCCGAACCATGAGAAGCGGGTACGTGCCTAGCAGAACGGAGGCGGGTGTCGGAGGCGGATCGAGGTCCGGTCCCAGAGGCGAAGCTCTAAAACTGTCATCTGCTCGATTAGGCTGGAAAACTGGACCCGCACCTAGTGCTGGACCAGCTTCGCTGCAACGGTGTCCTGGAAGGGATCAGGATCTGTCGCCAGGGATTCCCCAACCGGATTGTTTTCCAGGAATTCAGACAGAGGTATTGCTCACCTTTACCTGGGTTCTGTGTGTATCGAAGCTTATCTGAATGTGAGTCAAACCGTGAGATGATGTGAAAAGACTCTTCCTTGTTCCCTGGAGGGTTTCCGTTCTCTTTTCATACAGGAGGGAGGTCATCATTATTCCCTTTATCGTTGGTCGGGAATATTGAGTGCCTACTTGACAAAGAGGCGGGGTGCTCATAACTTCTCTGGGCGCAGCAAAGACTGGGGCCTTGGGGCCCTGAGGCAGCTGCGAGGAAACACAGAGCTGAGAACTTACAGTTCACTCATTCAGACAGTTCTGCCTGGGATTTAAGCATAACTTTTTTTAAAACTGATGTTTTAAAAGATAGGGGGCTTCCCTGGTGGCGCAGTGGTTGAGGGTCCGCCTGCCGATGCAGGGGACACGGGTTCGTGCCCCGGTCCGGGAAGATCCCACGTGCTGCGGCGCGGCTGGGCCCGTGAGCCATGGCCGCTGAGCCTGCGCGTCCGGAGCCTGTGCTCCGCAACAGGAGAGGCCACAACAGTGAGAGGCCCGTGTACCGCAAGAATAAAATAAAATAAAAATAAAATATAGGAATAACGTATGTTCCTTTTAGGAAAAATTTTAAATACGTTAAAAGTAAATAAAAATTATTCAGGTGTGACTCCTTAAAGCACTTTGGGACATTTCTTTCCATCTTTTTTTCAATGAATATATCTGTGTACGTGTGTATGTATATTATTTTTCCCACTGTGTGTGCCCGTGTGTGTGTTCTTACAATCCTTTTACTAAAGTAGGGTCGGAAATAGGTGGAGATTAGAAAAGAATTAGGAAAAAAACAAGAGGGAGAAGATCAGTGTGCAGTAGAAATGGATGAAAACATATGATGGGCAACAGTTTTTTTTTAAAGTGTATTATGTAATTTTCTTTAACAGTTAGTCTAGTTTGCCTTTTTCCTCTTTGCTCCTGGAAATCAAGTTTCCAAATATGAAGCATTTGTTTTTCCATAAAGTAAACAGTGCTGCAGGTCGAAGAGTAGCCCTTTCTCCCAGAGGGAATCCAGTTGAAAAACTGTTCAATCCCTACAGGTTTTCAGGGAAACCCTTATTATGGCCCCACCATATGATAAACGAGCTGGTAGGTTTTCACTTTTTTTTTTTTTGCAGTACGCGGGCCTCTCACTGCCGTGGCCTCTCCCGTTGCTATTTATTTATTTTTGGCTGCAGTGGGTCTTCATTGCTGCGCGCGGGCCTTCTCTAGCTGCAGCGAGCAGGGGCCACTCTTTGTCGCGGTGCGCAGGCATCTCATTGCAGTGGCCTCTCTTGTTGCAGAGCACGGGCTCTAGGCGCGCGGGCTCAGTAGTAGTGGCACACAAGCCTTAACCCATGTCCCCTGCATCGGCAGGCAGACTCCCAACCACTGCGCCACCGGGGAAGCCCTTCACTTTTTATTTGATAGAAGAAAATGGAACATAACTAGCATCCAAAATACAAAGTTGGTTGAAGTAGCCAGGGTTCATCTTTTAATACAGCCACTGTCTTTGTGCTAAAATTTATTCTCTTGGGTATAACACACATATAGTAAATGCACAGACCTAGGTGTGCAGGTCGGTGAACATATGTGCGCCCAGCCCAGTGCTATTTTGAGTCACCCTGAGACTTCCTCCTGTGCTTTTTTTTTTTTTTTTTAATTTTAATTTATTTATTTTTGGCTGTGTTGGGTCTTCATTGCTGTGTGCAGGCTTCCTCTAGTTGCAGCGAGCGGGGACTACTCTTTGTTGCGGTGCGTGGGCTTCTTATCCCGGTGGCTTCTCTTGTTGCAGAGCACAGGCTCTAGGCGCGCAGGCTTCAGTAGTTGCAGCACACAGTCTTGGTAGTTGTGGCTCACAGGCTTAGTTGCTCCGCAGCATGTGGGATCTTCCCAGACCAGGGCTCAAACCCGTATACCCTGCATTGGCAGGTGGATTCTCAACCCCTGCGCCACCAGGGAAGTCCCCTTCCTCCTGTTCTAAACAGAGGTCCTCCAAGCATTGCTCTTACAGCCTTTTCTGTTATCTAATAAATGCCTACAAGTTGACAGTGACTCAACACGCAAAGAGCCAGATTCTCCTTGCATCTTAAGGATGTGGACGTTTTGTGGGAAATAAAAAACAAAAAGTTTCTAAAATCACCATGCTTTTGATTCCTCTCCACCACAGCTTCTTAAACATGGTCTCTGACTTGGGAGAAATGACTGCATTTTCATTTTGCTGCTGCTTTTAAGAAATAGAAACTAGATCCACAGAAAACCTCAGATTATCAGCTGGTCATTTCTTTACTCTTCATTCGACATGATTGCCCATTATATCCTTGCCTCTTAGGGGAAGCAGAACTCATAGTTAGTAGGTAAACATTTCCACAGATTTTTACAAAAGGCTTTTGGGCTGCTTTTCTTACAGATACGAGATCCTAACTCCAAATGCTATTCCTAAGGGCTTTATGGATGGCAAACAGGCTTGTGAGCGCATGGTAAGCTCTTCTGGATTTTTCTGGTTCGTGGGCTGTTGACACAATCTTTCCTGTAGCACAAATAACAAACAGACTCTCTCTCTCTCAGATCCGGGCTTTAGAACTGGACCCAAACTTGTACAGGATTGGACAGAGCAAGATATTTTTCAGAGCTGGAGTTCTGGCACACTTAGAGGAAGAAAGAGATTTAAAAATTACCGATATCATTATCTTCTTTCAGGCTGTTTGCAGAGGTTATTTAGCCAGAAAGTAAGTGGGAAATCATGTATTAAATGCTTAGAGAGTGTGCTTGTGCTAATAAGCATGTGTTTTGTGCGAAAAATACGAGAGCGCGGGAGACTTGAGGTCCCTGTCCTGTGGGACCAAGAGCCAGGTAAGCAGATACACGTTCTAAATAAGGATACGAACAAGGGGCCAAGACAGACAACAAAGGGGTCCTGCTTCAGCGTGGGTCCTCGGGGAGGGCTTCTCTGAGCGCGTCTGTAAATGAGAGGTGCCAGCATGAGGATCTGCAGGTCCAGTCCAGGAGGGAAGGAGGAGAAAGGGCACCTTAGAAAGAAAGAGGGGTGTGTCTCCTGTGACAGATCCAAAGAGGAACGCGTATCTAATAGAGGATGGACGAGGAGCGCAGCAAAGGGAAGGGGAGAGCAGGGCCTTGTTCACACCCGCGTGCACGCGCGCACGTACGTACGTGTGTGTCTGGGGGTAGGTGGCAGGGGCCGTTTCCGGCAGCGTCTGTGAACAGGGTGCCAGGTCCCGTGACCAGAGTTGAGGTGGGCGGAGCAGGCCCGCCGTCCAGCAGGGACGTGGTCATGTCCCCGATCCCCAGCCCAGCCCACAAAGAACGTTCACCTCTAGGAAGTCTCCTATGACGGCAGCTGTCAAAGCCAGTTCCCTCTTATTTGCTGTAGACTGAATGTCTCCCCCAGATTCGTGTGCCAGAATCTAATCCCCAGTGGGATGGTGTCTGGAGGTGGGGCCTTTGGGGTGATTAGTGCAGGAAGGTGGAGCCCTCACGAATGGGATTAGTGTCCTCATGAGCGAGACCCCACAGAGCTTCCTTGCCCTTCCCCCCTATGAGGCGACAGCAAGAAGAAGCTGTCAGTGAGGAAGTGGGTCCTCGGCAGACACGGAATCTGCCGGGGCCGTGATCCTGGACTTCCCAGCCTCCAGAACTGTGAGGAATAGATGATGGCTGTTTACAAGCAAAACAAAACCACAGTTTACTTTAACGAGTGTTCCTTCCTCTTCTTCAGGGCCTTCGCCAAGAAGCAGCAGCAGCTGAGCGCCCTGAAGGTGCTCCAGCGCAACTGCGCCGCGTACCTGAAGCTGCGGCACTGGCAGTGGTGGCGCGTCTTCACCAAGGTGGGCGCCCGGCTCCCCCTGGGGTGGCACGCACGGGACCAAGAGAAGCCCAGGGGCGGGGAGGCGCAGGGTGCGACAGTCAGTGTCCAATGTCGTGAACGTAGGTGAAGCCGCTCCTACAAGTCACTCGCCAAGAGGAGGAGCTCCAGGCCAAAGACGAAGAGCTGCTGAAGGTGAAAGAGAAGCAGACGAAGGTGGAAGGGGAGCTGGAGGAGATGGAGAGGAAGCACCAACAGGTACAACTCACCAGTTGCCGCTCAGCCCTGAAAGAGGATGCGCGAGCCCGCGGATAGGGACCCGCCCAGTGAATTCCAAATAAACAGCATCTTACTTTATGTGTATTTTTCACTCCTTTCCAAATTCCTGTGGCTGCTCACAAGGGACCTAGAAAAAAGTAAAAGGATGAGACAGTACAAGGCACCCCCCTACCTGTTCTCCAGCCACAGTGGTCTTGAGTCCACATCCCGTTCTCAGGGAGCTGTGCTTCATGGACAAAGCAGAGACTCAGGAAATGTTTGTAGTTGACAGTAATAGGACTGGTGTGTTCAGGGCCAAAAAGTTTTAACAGTAGAGGCCAGGATATCATTTGATACCAGATGGCTTCAGTCACCGTGAACTTCATAGCATTTCTATAATATTTCCCCGCCTCTTCTTTGGTCCCTTGGTGAATGACTTTAATAGTAAGAAAGGGAATTCTTTAAAATAGCATGAATTTAACATGTATTATTCAGGATAACCTTTTCCGTCGTTTCTGTTGTCTCAAGTTTTCACCCAGCTTATTTTGCTAGAGCCGAAGATATATTTGAAAGTTTTGCGAGTGACGTGATATATTTTTAACTCCGGGTTTCTTGGGCGACCTGCACTGACCACTGCAGTCCCAGTGACTGTCTCTTGTGCATAACCGGCCAGTCATAGCACCGGACGCTTTATTGTGATTGCAGCTGCTAGAAGAGAAGAATATCCTGGCAGAGCAGCTACAAGCAGAGACTGAGCTCTTTGCTGAAGCAGAAGAGATGAGGGCAAGACTTGCCGCGAAGAAGCAGGAATTAGAAGAGATTCTCCATGACTTGGAGTCTAGGGTTGAAGAAGAAGAGGAAAGAAACCAAATCCTCCAAAATGAAAAGAAGAAAATGCAAGCACATATTCAGGTATCTGTGATAAGTTTCATTTAGGGTTATAGTTTGGGTTTTCCAAATGGATCTGTTGCGTGAAGAGATGCTATGGGTTTGGATTCTTGTGTCCGTTGAGGAGCAAAAGGAGCCTAAGTAATAAGTCGTTTCTCCCCACCGCCCCCCCACCCCTTTCAGAGATCATTTGAAGCACACATATAATAGATGCCTTCAAACGCAGATTTGTTATTTTGAACAGGAATCGTTTTCATGTTCTGATGTGGCATCTTAGAGGATGCGTCCCAGGGTCTGCGGGGACGGAGTTTGTTCGTTGTGTTCTCAGTAATAATTCCACTGCTCACTCCATTCATTACAGACACCTACGAGGTGGTGTGGTTCATGATAAAGGCTCAGCACTGACGCAGGAGGTGGCCAGGAATCAGAATAAAACACTTAGCCCTTCCTGCTGGTAGCCACTTCCTTATTGAGACCCAGCTGTCCTCACACGGAGCACAGCTCTCCCTGTGAGTGAACACCCAGATGAGTGATCCAGACAATAGTGGTTGTGCCTGTGCCCTGAGACACGTCCTCCGTGAATCCCACCCCAGCCTATCCAGTATGGCCTTGAGTGTCAGGGTGTCTGTATCTGCCACCACTGCTTCATGGGTCCAGTACCAAACTTTCTTTCTTCCAGATCTCTCCCTTAATTTTATCCCCACCCCTTAGCTTATCTTTGCAAAGCACAGACATTTCTCAGAACCGCAAAAGATATCATATTATTTCCTTGGCAAATACCCCATACAATAAATTGTCCAGGCCCTCTCCATTCTTCAACACAAACAGCCTTCCAGTATCCCATAATAGGTTGGCAAAATATCACGAAAGCTGTAAAAAGTACACATTAATCCAGCAATTCTGGTTCTAGGACTTAAAGCATAAATCAGTGGAAGCCCACTGATTATCTAACAATAGGGGATTCTTAAACCACGGTAATAATATACAGTTATAAATTTAAAAGATGTCTGTTTTTATGGGTATTTATAATACCTTAGTAAGGGGAGTTGCGAAAGAGTATACACAGTAAGGTCTAACTAAAAGTATATAACTTACAAACTATGTATGAGTTTTATAAGGGGACGTACAGAAGATCTAGAATAATAGTCACCAGTAATAGTGAGTTCTGGTGGTATTACCAACAGTTTTGATTTTCTCTTTTTTTTTTTAAACATTTTATTTTTATACTGGAGTATAATTGATTAACACTGGTGTGATAGTTCTAGGTGTACAGCAAAGTAATTCAGTTATACATAGACATGTGTCCTTTTTCAAATTCGTTTTCCATTTTGATTTTCTCTTTGTTTCAGAGCATGTGCTCACTTCAGTGATAATATTTTACTCACACAGGGTAAGGACACCCAGAGTCATCTCCAGTCTCCCCAACCTACTGTTTTACGCTCCACGTTTTAACAACTTCACATGAAATGCTCGCATTTCTCTCTTTAGGAAACAAGCATTTCCTTATAAGAACAGGGTTTTTGTCGTTGTTGTTTGCTTGTTTTGTTTTTCAATACTTTCCACCTTCATAGCCTTTACTCTAGACTCTTTCACTGGGTTTTTGCACTGTTATCTTAATATCTCCATTGTAAACTCAAACACATTATAAAATATTTATGGTAATGTTATTATTAAATATTTTTCCCCCTCTTATGGAATATCTGAGATTCTATATTAACTGCATGGCTCTTGGGAAAACCCAACCTTGTTGGTCTCTTGTCCTTCCCCCACCCCCGCACAAGTGAGGCTTTCAGGGATTTCTCATCTGTCTCCTTTTCAACCAAAAACTACTAGAGCTGTTTTTGGTTTTTGTTTTGTTTTCAATATTAATTCCCTGATTATAACACTATATTGTAGAATACCCAGAGAATATAAAATCGCACTTGTAAGTCTCCTCCCACCCATCATCCCGTTAATCCCTGTTATGTTTTTGCATATCTTTCTGAACAGGTACATGTGGATTCATTTAGCAGTTGAATTACTCTGGACCCACTGTCTGTTCACACCTAGGAGTGTGCAGTGCAGGGATGCAGTGGACATAATCCAGACTCTGGGAAACTGTAGGACAAATGACCTGTGGGGTTCTTTTGGGGTTTTTTTTTTTTTTTTTTTGCGGTACGTGGGCCTCTCACTGCCGTGGCCTCTCCCGTTGCGGAGCACAGGCTCCGGACGCGCAGGCTCAGCGGCCATGGCTCACGGGCCCAGCCGCTCCGCGGCACGTGGGAACTTCCCGGACCGGGGCACGAACCCGTGTCCCCTGCATCGGCAGGCGGACTCTCAACCACTGCGCCACCAGGGAAGCCCTTTTGGTTTTTTTTTTTAACAAATAAATGGTGAGAAAAAGGGAGGAGAAAGAAATTTAAGAGAACCTAGAGATTAAAGCAGTCTTAAGGGTCTTATCAATCACAGTGTGTGAACCTTATTTGGATTCCAGTTCAAACAAGTGTATTTGTAAATGGTCTTCATCTTTTAGAGATAGAGCCTGAAGGTTTACGGGTAAAATATGATGTCTGGGATTTGCTTCAAAATAACGCAGTGGAGGTGGGAGAAGCTGGGGGTTTAGAAGTGACCCCTGACCATGAGCTGACACTTGTTAAGCTTGGGCTGATGCATTTGTGTCAGGATCGCCATGCTACCCTGTACTTATATGTGTGTTTGAAGTTTTTCACAAAAAAGGTTAATCTTGTGCAGAGGTTTCAGTACAGAGTCAACCGTGATAAATTATTTCGCCAGAATTACCCTTGAAAGTTCTTTTTTAACCTCTGTGTTTATGAGCTTTTATTATTTTTTTTTAATAAATTTATTTATTTATTTTTGGCTACGTTGGGCCTTTGTTGCCTGCGCACGGACTTTCTCTAGTTGTGGCGAGCGGGGGCTACTCTTCGTTGCAGTGCGCAGGCTTCTCTTTGCGGTGGCTTCTCTTGTTGCGGAGCACGGGCTCTAGGCTCGCAGGCTCAGTAGTTGTGGCACGTGGGCTCAGTAGTTGTGGCGCACGGGCTTGGTTGCTCCGTGGCATGTGGGATCTTCCTGGACCAGGGCTTGAACCCATGTCCCCTGCATTGGCAGGCGGATTCTTAACCACTGTGCCACGAGGGAAGTCCCTTGAAAATTTCTTAAACTGGCCATATATTGATTTGTATGTACAACTCTGTTCTGTAATGCATATGTTTATTAGCTACAATAACGTAGGGTATGAAATAAAGAGAAGCATGTTATAGGAAAACCATGCGTAAACTCTGGAATCCCACCCAGTTTGGTGATGCACTCATGTTGTGAACGGCACGGCACGCCTGACCTGAGACAGTCCATTCTCACCAACCTGTACTCTTTCCATGGTTGTTTCTGAGTTGTCTTTCTCTTACGTGTTTGATGTAGTTGGACTGTATCATTCAGTTTCCCTGTGTTACTACTATTCTAAAGTACGGATTTTAATAACTACACGTTATCCCATTTTACAAATGTACCCACTTTTAATCACCAGGACTTTTTGGAAGTATGTTCATAGTCCCTCAGTACGATAAATAACACTTTGCCACAGGTCGTTTAAATATAAATCACATCTGTGCCTTTTCCTGAAATCGCTGGTTTAAAAGAAATGCTCTTTTTCAGCGCCGCTGCATTTTTCCATGTTGGCTTCTAGAAGGACTGACCCACTTTGTACTTAACCTATAGTGGACACAAGTGTCTGTTTCACATAATTACATTTTATATTTTTAAAAATAACCCTGCCATTTTGAAAATCAAACACTGGCCTTTCATTTTGACCTTGCTTGTTAGCATGTGTAGAATTTCGTAGAGAAAGTGTGGAGACTGACCGCATGTACTTCTCCCCAAGGACCTGGAGGAGCAGCTGGACGAGGAAGAGGGGGCTCGCCAGAAACTGCAGCTGGAGAAGGTGACGGCAGAGGCCAAGATCAAGAAGATGGAAGAGGAGATTCTGCTTCTCGAGGACCAAAATTCCAAATTTATCAAAGTAAGAGACTATTTCCATTTAAGAGCTGATTTTGTTTTTATTTTTTTAATAAATGTATTTTATTTATTTAGTTTTGGCTGCATTGGGTCTTCGTTGCTGCGCGCGGGCTTTCTCTAGTTGCAGCGAGCAGGGGCTACCCTTCGTTGAGGTGCACGGGCTTCTCGTCGCAGTGGCTTCCCTTGTTGCGGAGCACGGGCTCTAGGCCCGTGGGCTTCAGTAGTTGTGGCACGTGGGCTCAGCAGTTGTGGCTCGCGGGCTCTAGAGCACAGGCTCAGCAGTTGTGGTGCACGGCCTTAGTTGCTCTGCGGCATGTGGGATCCTCCTGGACCAGGGCTCGAACCCGTGTCCCCTGCATTGGCAGGCAGATTCTTAACCACTGTGCCACCAGGGGAGTCCAAGAGCTGCTTTTAGAATATGGAAAATACTTGTGTCAATGCTCTCACTGAAAGTGGCTTCAAACAGGAAATTCTCAAGATTTCAAGTTCATTTATTCAGTTTTCTAAGTCTCTACAGATTTATAGTCGGTATAGATTTCTAAAGACAGAAACTATTTAATTTTTTTAATCCACCAAACATCCTTTTAATCCCTGAGATGACTGAACGTGGACATTTTGTGCCCTTTGGACACTCGCAGGCGACTTGTTCCCATCTGGGCGGTGATACATTCAGCACCGGCTGCGGGACTGCAGGCCGGGCGGGCGGGCGAAGCTCTGGAGGGTCATGAGCCTCCTTTTCCTGCCTTTTTGGAAAATACGGTCTGCTGGGGGAGACAGTGCCAACGTTACTTGTTTTCTAAGTAATAACCAAACCCACTTGTCATTTTGAATGCCTTTTCTGAAGCCGTTTTTCCTCTTCAGGAAAAGAAACTCATGGAAGATCGCATTGCTGAGTGCTCCTCTCAGCTGGCTGAAGAGGAAGAAAAGGCAAAAAACCTGGCCAAGATCAGGAATAAGCAAGAAGTGATGATCTCAGACTTAGAAGGTGAGTGTTGGAGGCTAGAGAAATTTAGGGCTAGGACACGTGAGCCTTTAGATTCTACTTAAATCAGAACCTGCTGTGATAGAAAATGTGCTTGGGGATCGCTCATCAGTTTGGGTTCACCTATTAAAATAGCCCTCTTATATGGTGTTGTCATTTGCCTAGTCACCAAGTATTTAGTGCCATCAAACGGCACTAGATTATCTTTAAACTTTTACTTTTTAAAGTTAGGTCCTGTAGTAAAATAGATTGCCCTTTGGTGGACACAGTTGGGACGTAAATTAAGTTTGAGCTGTACAGGCCGTTGAATTTGTATGTGTTTAATCTAAATGCTGCGTCGAGGTGCCTAGGTTTCCCTTCACAAAGGGACGGCTGCTGACACAAAACCTGACAGGGACAGGAGACTCTGTGCCCGGTAGCAGTGTCTCACTCTGATGGCCCAAGTCATGTCAGCAAATGCTAGGATTTTTGCAAAATGGATCACTGCCTTCTGCAAAAGAAATAAGAAAAGAGGGTGGAAGTTGGAAAGAGCCCAGAAAACCTTCCCTTTGACCCGCAGCTGGAGACTGGCATCGACAGAGGAGGAAGAACCTGGCTCTTAACACCTTGCTGTCGTGTGGTCGTTTATAACGGGGAGAAAATGAGTCGTTTCTAAAACAACATTTAGGATTCTGTTGTCCTCGTTGTTGTCAGCCTGAAATTCTTTCCATAAACCATTCTTACCTGTAGGCGATTCTTCTGGGAAGGGTAGGTAGGCCTGTCCTTTTCTCACCTGACTGTTGGGCGGGTGAGGACAGTGTGTGAAGGGAAGCATCCCCGGCCCTAATTAAGGAATCACTGCAGGATTCAGAGGGCGGGCGGGAGAGATGCCCACACTCTGCCCTCTCGCCCTCAGGGCTCAGGAACTGCAGTCTGGGTTCAAACCAGGGATTCCCGGTGAAAGGGGAGCCGGGGGGGACAGGAGTCATATGCCATCCAGCCTCTGCCAAGCCCTCTGCGATCCCGGGCACAGCACGGGGTCCAGGTCACTTTGGCTCTGAGAGCGGGGCCCCGCTCCCTGTGGAAGGATATCCTTAGAATCCTCCCAGTTTCTTCCTGAAAATTCCACCCTCCTACTGATATATCTCGCCTTCGGTTTGATCTTAATGGGCTTCAGGTGATGGAGCGGTTGGCAAGCGACGTGCTTTAGAATGCAACGGCTAATTTTCAACTTTAATCAGTTTACTTTTTGAATTTGTCCATATGGAGTGACATTCAGTGTGTTGAAGGGCTTCTTGTTTCTTGCCCTAAAGAGCGCTTGAAGAAGGAGGAGAAGACCCGCCAGGAACTGGAAAAGGCCAAAAGGAAACTGGACGGTGAGACCACAGACCTGCAGGACCAGATCGCCGAGCTCCAGGCGCAGATTGACGAGCTCAAGATCCAGGTGGCCAAGAAGGAGGAGGAGCTGCAGGGCGCCCTGGCCAGGTCTGCACTAGGCATGCGGCTGGAGGGGGTCCCGACAGAGAGACCCCGGGACTCCAACGTATGGCTTCCTCGTCATTGGGTGTGACACGGGCCTGGGAGACCAGGGAGCACGCGTGTTGGGGCAGCCAGAAAATCTCATCAGTCCTTCTTGGTATTTACCCTTAAAAATCACGAGTCATATCATGAAATCCTTGGAAATTCACACCTGAACCAACAGTTTTAACCATATCAAATGCTCTGGTTTCTGTACGTTACAGATTAATTTCAATATGATTTAGAAGTTTAGAGGAAATCACTTTTCAGAAGTATTCTCCCCTCTTGTAGCATGATTTGCTACTCAGTCCTAAACCATTCAGTTACAGAATGTAAGTCATATGTAGTAAATACATTTATGCTAATATTTCATTTCTTTAACCAATGACTATTTGGTTACATGGTCATAGGACTCAGTTTAATTTATAATTTATTACAATCAAGAAGATCTTATAACAGAAATTCTTCTCTGCCTCTGTCACTGTTAGTCTTTCTTCGGCCACTTACAGAGGTGAGGGCTGAGACCCAGAACTAAAATTCTCCACCTGCTCCCATGTGTCAGCTTCCCCTCCCTCATCTCAAACTTCCCACCCATCCCCGGTCAGAACATCCACCCCCATTAAATCACACGTGAGCAAAAAGATGCACCAGAGGATAGAGGAGGCGTAGTGTGGAGGGTGTGAAGGTGGCGGGTCTGCTTCCACTTTGTTCCAAGAGCTTCTCTGAATTTGCACATTTGCCGTGGGCTGGAACCAATCTGACGGACAAGACCGCTACCTTGAGCAGTGTTTTAACTAGAAGAACATTTGCTTGAGAGGGAATTTTTAAATGTTATGATCATTAAAGTGAGATGGTCCTACGCTTTCACGGAGAACTTTATTAGCCCTTTGGACAGGACCCAGACTCCATCCTGATACCAGCTCTGGGCCTCCAAGCCGTGGGCCGTGGGCTGGGGGTGGTGTCTCAGGGTCTCCTTGTGGGAAGAGTCCCCGGGTGCCGGCTCTGAGCGCTTCCCGTGCCCGGGTGTCCCCGCAGGGGTGACGACGAGACATTGCAGAAGAACAACGCGCTTAAAGTCGCGCGAGAGCTGCAAGCCCAGCTTGCTGAGCTGCAGGAAGACTTTGACTCCGAGAAGGCTTCGCGGAACAAGGCGGAAAAGCAGAAGAGGGACTTGAGTGAGGAGCTGGAAGCGCTGAAGACAGAGCTTGAGGACACGTTGGACACCACGGCAGCTCAGCAGGAACTGCGGTAAGTGGGGGCAGGGCAGGATGCTCGTCCTCGGGGAGTGGGGTGTTTCCTGTATGCTGTCACTTCGAGCATCCTCTCTCCCTCCTGGAAACAGTGGCACGTGGAACAGTAACAAAATCTCGGTGGTTAGAAACCAACCGGCCTGTAGGTAGAAAGCACAGGGCAGGTGGATGCACCACAGCCAGGTACGCACACCTGGCTAGAGGGAGAGTTACACCTGAACCAAGTAAGGGGGGCGCAGGGACAGGAGGGCTAGAGGGGACGGACACAGAAACAGGAGATGGGGGTGTTTGGGCATCTGCTGGCTGCAGCAATCGGTCTGATGAACAGTGGTGAGGAAACAGACGAGGAGGAGGCCCGTGTCCACAAAGACAAAAGGACAGGTGAGTGCAGGTACCCACGTAACAGATGGGCCAGCCGCCGAGCGTAGGCAAGAGGAAAGTGACGAGCGCAGCCAGACACGACTCACGGGAAGTCCCGGGAGAGCGCGCGCAACTAGCGGTGAGCAGGTGGGCTGCCTGAGGCCCCTGCTGGCCTCCTGACCGGCTCCTCCCTCTTTAAGACCCAAGCTGCTGGGCGCGTGAGGCCAGCCCAGGAATCCCCAGGCTGCCTCGGCGGGTAGACCTGGCTGCTCGCACACGCACACACCCCCACACCCCTGCCACCTGTCCCAGGCTGCGCGTGGTGGGAAGGGGAGCCTGCCCCCGAGAAGGGGGCTAAGGGAAAGCCTGCAGTAAGGCGAGGGCAGTAGGGTCATTTACAGAGGCAGGTGGGTAGGGGCGTGTGCCCGTCAGGTTCTGGGCCTGGAGAGAAGCTGTGCCGAGCCGACAGGCTGAGGTCAGACGGTGGGTGTCTGGAGCGAGCGCTCAGTGCTGAAGAAACGGAGGAGGTGAGCCTGAAAACGTGCCAGGGACTTTGCCCGCTAACACGCAGGGCCTCAGGGCAACAGGAGGGTGTGTCCCCGCAGAGCCACCTGAGCCGGTGGGGCTGGAGGCTCCTACCCGCCTCCACAGAGCAGCTCTGCTTTTAGCGGTTTTAAGTCCTGGCCTTGTCTTTGAAATACCTGCTTTTTAAATATCTGGAAACCACTGAACTGTGGGCTGGAACCCACAGTCTAATGATTAGACTTGGTTGAAATAGCCTTTCTCAGCTGAGCTTTCAACCACGGTAGAAAAAAAGGTTCTGCTCACTTCTTCCCTTCAACTCTTGTTTAAAAAAAAAAAAAAAGTACCAATGATACACGCTTTTTTTTTTTTTTTTTTGCCACACTGCACGGCTTGCAGGATCTTAGTTCCCCAACCAGGGATCAAACCCACCCTCCTTGCATTGGAAGCACGGAGTCTTAACCAGTGGACCGCCAGGGAAGTCCAGTATGTGCATACTGGTTAAAACCGTGGATGTGCCCCCACACAGCACTCCCTGCTTCTGCTGGTGAAGGGGTCGCATGGCCTGCAGTTCCGACGTGTCAGGGGAAATGGTGTTGCTATCTGGTAGATGGGGGGTGAACTGAAGTAACCTCGATGGAGTCTGTCCTGTCGGGCTGATGCTTGGATGCCGGTGCCCCTCCCCCACCTCCAGCATCCATCCCTTCCTCTGCATGGAAGCTTGCAGAGGACAAGGCCAGACCCCTGCACGCCTTTCACCTCCAGTGAACGTGTGGCCGAGCCAGCCTGTACCACCGCGACTCTGGTGGCTCCCTTTGGTGACCTGCCACCACGCGGCTAGCAGCCACCTGGGCCCCTTTTCTCTTTGCGCAGCTGGTCGCAGCCCCTAGATTTTGCTTCCTTGTAGAGAGGAAAATGCGCCCACACGGCAATCAGCATATACGTCACTGCTCTGACTGGCCGCGGGTTTTAGAGCAAGTTTGCCAGAGTTTACTGCTCTCTGAGCTCTCGGTGTTACGGCAGCTCTCGGCAGGAGTGGTATTTACCTTAACTGGTTTCAGTGTTAAGCTGTGCGCTTAAATTAAAGGTGGTGCTCAGCCCCGCTTTTGTCGGGGTGCAGTGTCCTGCCTGATGAGCCTTTACCAGCCCTTTTGGGGATTTAGCCTCTTCCGGTCTTACTGAAATGCCTGCTGGCGCTGTGGCAGGCATTTTTGCATCTTGTGTAAAGCAGTGCCTGGCCTGTGGTACACCCAGGCTGCCCCGGACGTCCGAAGACCCTTAGGGACGTTACGCCGTGTCTCGACTGTAAGTCGCACGTGGAATGGGGGTCATGCTGGTTCTGGAAGGTTTCCCGCTACCACAGTAACAGACACGCCAGCCTCCTGGAATCCATGTCATGTTTCAAACAAAAGCAGAACTTTAAAAATGTGCGTTTAATTTAGTCATTCAACTAATTCTGAGCTTCTTCCTCTAAAATTATGTCTCTCTAGTACCAAACGTGAACAAGAAGTGGCAGAGCTGAAGAAAGCTCTCGAGGAGGAAACGAAGAACCACGAGGCTCAGATCCAGGACATGAGGCAGAGACACGCGACCGCCCTAGAGGAGCTTTCGGAGCAGCTAGAGCAGGCGAAGAGGGTAGGGACGCGTCGCTGGGCAGCGCGGGGGTCCAGGTGCTCCCACAGCGGCCGCTCTCTGAGAGCACAGTGCTGGCCTGGGAGAGCCAGGCGCCCCTGATTTTATTTTTAAATCACACATTCCTCTCACTGATAGCCCTCTCCCTCCTGATGACTGAGCCCTAAAGCTTCAGCAGCTGCACGTCCTGCTCTCGCTCACCTGCTGCCCGGAAGCCGCCAGGCCCTTTGGGTGCCCCTGGTGCCCTGCCCCCGCCCCTCCCGCCTCCAGTCTGCCTCAGGCACCGCACACGTTGTCGCCCCTGCTTCATCGTCCCGCCTCCGCCTCTCACGTGCTGGCCCCCCGCGGTGCTGCCAGCGCCCCCCACACTGTGTCTGCTGTCCTGAGCGGGGTGTACAGGGGTGCTCCGCCCACAGAAGTCTTCACACTCTGAGAACAGCAGGCGTCTTCCTTCATTTATGCAACAGATGTTGACTGCAGGCTCACTCCGTGTCAGCACGGTTCTCCGGACACCAAAGCCGCGCCCTTTGCGTCCTCCGTTGTAAAACTGCGACTGAAGTGTTCCTCCCTTATCTCTCTCCTAGTTCAAGGCAAATCTGGAGAAGAACAAGCAGGGCCTGGAGACGGACAACAAGGAGCTGGCGTGCGAGGTGAAGGTGCTGCAGCAGGTCAAGGCCGAGTCTGAGCACAAGAGGAAGAAGCTGGACGCCCAGGTCCAGGAGCTCCACGCCAAGGTCTCGGAAGGAGACAGACTCAGGGTGGAACTGGCCGAGAAAGCGAATAAGTTACAGGTAGGCCCGGAAAGCCCTTCCTGGACGTCGCCCCCAGTGTCTGGCGGGGTGGGGAGGGGCCGCCCCAGGTGCACATCAGGCTCCTCGTGTCGCTCTCCCACTTGAAGCTCACAGCGCCCCCCGGCTGAGTCTGGTGGACGAGGACGTGAGAAGCTTGCCTGCCTCTGGGCTCTGCTGAGTCCACAGCCCGCCCCGCCGCTGCCAAGACTGATGAAGTGGGGGGATCTCTGAAGGGCATTGCTAAAATGAGGAAAAACAAATGCCATCAGCTGGAGTTGCAAGTATAGAGACGTCCTCCGTGTGCTTTCCCTTTGCTCACGTGACTAGAGGACAGACTAGAACGAAGGGCAGCTCCTGTTCCTTTTGTCTACGACCCACTGTCCCCACAAAAAACATAGAAGGTCTTACGCCATGGGGGTTTCTAGGGGGGGAGGTATTTTAGAGCTATCGTTAATTAAGCACGAAAAAGAAAAAAACATTTTTACCACATTATTCATAAAATCTGACCATAAGAAATAGCTACATATTCATGATAAGTATATCATACCAGATTTTCTTTCAGCTTCAAAAGAGCTGTGGGCTGTGACTCTAAGAATTTAAACTTCTCTGAATCTGTGTGATAAAGTTTTCAAGTTCTCTAAGAAAAGGAATTACACTTGCGCCCCTGCCCACCTTCCCCCAGTATAGGGCTGGTGCATCTTCGTGTGAAAAAGGGTTAAAATAAAACACCTGCTGATCTTGAGCCTCCTCACATAGGACAGCAGCCACTCTTTCAGAGGATTTGGTGTAATTTTTGTCTCTTGACGCTGAAAAACAAGATAGCAAGCCAGTTAGGAGAACGCCCTCCACGTGTGGGCTCAGCCGTCCTAAGCCTCCCTGTCCGGGTCGTAGGTGGAGGCTCTCTGCGGTGGCTGGCTCAGGGCCTGCTCACGGGGGCGGCAGATTCTCGGTGGTGAGCCCTCCTTAGCTGAGGCTGACCCCTCCTCCTCCCTGCGATATGCTCGCTTTGTGTGCACTTAGGGTCCAGAACCCACCACTCTTTTCTCTCTGCCTGCTGCTGAAGTGAGTCGTAACCTTTCACTCCTCCTTGCAGAATGAATTGGATAATGTCTCAACTCTTCTAGAAGAAGCAGAGAAAAAGGGTATTAAGTTTGCCAAGGACGCAGCTGGTCTTGAGTCTCAACTCCAGGACACACAGGTATTTCCCCCAGGGGTGGAGTGTTAATAGTAACTCTGCTGTTTCTGTGATCTGTACATTGGTGAAACGTGCTATTCCCACAACTGCCCTCTTATCACCTCTTTCTGATTTTCTGCTCTACTTTTTTTTCTTTATATAACTTTATTTATTTATTTTGGGCCGAGTTGGGTCTTCGTTGCTGCATGCGGGCTTTCTCTAGTTGCGGCGAGCGGGGTCTACTCTTCGTTGCGGTGCACAGGCTTCTCATTGCGGTGGCTTCCCTTGTGGTGGAGCACAGGCTCTAGGCGCACGGGCTTCAGTAGTTGTCTCCCGGGCTCTAGAGCGCAGGCTCAGTAGTTGTGGCACGTGGGCTTCGTTGCTCCGCTGCATGTGGGATCTTCCCGGACCAGGGCTCAAACCCGTGTCCCCTGCATGGGCAGGCGGATTCTTAACCACCGTGCCACCAGGGAAGTCATTCTGCTCTACGTTTATTTTCAACCATCTTGCACCAAAACCAGCCCTGATGCTCAGGAACTCACCTTTGAGCTCATATCTAGAGCCTGCGGTTCCTGTGTCTGGCAGGCATGTGGGTGCCTGGGAGGCGGCTCTTGCTGTCTGGCCGGGCGCTGCCTGGGGTGCGGTTCACCAGGCGGCGGTCCTGTTATACATTCGTGCACTGCTGGCCATTTTAAACATTTTCTCATGGTTTTTGTTCATTAACGCTGACCTGAGGGAAACAGGAAAGGATTCCAGGAGTGATAAAAGATGTGGGAAAGGGAAGCTCGCAGGTCCCTGGCCTGGGGCCCTGGGGGGGGTGACGCTGCCATTGCTCGTGAACAAGTTTGTTTTGGGTTTTTTGGCCACACTGCACGGCTTGCGGGATCTTGGTTCCCCGACCAGGGATTGAACCCACGCCCTCGGCAGTGAAAGCGCGGAGTCCTAGCCGTTGGACTGCTAGAGAATTCCCTCCTGAACAACTTTAAAGCAATATTGTACTAAGGGCACTTGTTAAATGATCAGGTGTGTTTTAAAATCACTTGTTTGTTAATATCACTGGGTATTTCTCACACACTGAGACTCTGTTTCTTTTAACAGAGGCATTGTGGTTTGGGTGATTACCATAACCTAAGTACTGACCGTTTATAAAAATAAACAGGAGCTTCTTCAGGAAGAGACACGCCAAAAACTGAACCTGAGCAGTCGGATCCGGCAGCTGGAGGAGGAGAAGAACAGCCTCCAGGAGCAGCAGGAGGAGGAGGAAGAGGCCAGGAAGAACCTGGAAAAGCAGGTGCTGGCCCTGCAGGCCCAGGTGCGTGCATCCACTCGGGACGCCGTGTGGCCTCAGTGTGTGTGTTTAGCAGCTGACGTCCCTGCCCTGCTGGGTGGTTTCAGCTCCATTTGGGACAGTTAATTGGGTCTTACTGGGAGCAAGGTGAAGACCCTCGGACTGTGTCAACTATGTAAATTCCAATCCAGTCATCCTTTTATAGATGATTAGCGAAGACATTTATGGTCTAAGATCCATTTGCTCAGAAACGCATAGTATTGCTTTGTATTATTTCTTCTGACAGAATACTGAAAACAAGTTTTATCTTTATTCCTCAAGTGTGAAATCCAGTTGAGTTCTTTAATAGTGATCTTTTTTCCTTCAGTTGACAGATATCAAGAAGAAAGTAGATGATGACCTGGGGACAATTGAAAGTTTGGAAGAAGCCAAGAAGAAGCTCCTTAAAGACGTGGAAGCACTGAGCCAGCGCCTGGAGGAGAAGGCCCTGGCCTACGACAAACTGGAGAAGACCAAGAACCGCCTGCAGCAGGAGCTCGATGACCTGCTGGTGGACCTGGACCACCAGCGCCAGATCGTCTCCAACTTGGAGAAGAAGCAGAAGAAGTTCGATCAGGTGGGTGCCCGGCGCTCCCCACCCCTGGGCTCCAGGGCCAGCGCCACACGTGTTTCCTCCTGGCAAAGCCCTCGCCTTTGTCATTTCGGCTTAAAATAATCCTTTCTTATTTAAGAGCAATATGTATTTATAGCAAAATTGGAAAAAGCAGACCAGCATAAAGAAGGAAACAGGAGAACACGCCTGATATTCTTAGCAATAATGCAGGCACGTAGCAAATAAGAGGAGTCTCTGTTGCTTCTGAAATCGATTTTTACTGTCTCCCAACGCCATCCCGTGTAGCTGTTAGCAGAAGAGAAGAACATCTCTGCCCGCTACGCGGAAGAGCGAGACCGGGCCGAAGCAGAGGCCAGAGAGAAGGAAACCAAAGCCCTGTCCCTGGCCCGTGCCCTTGAGGAGGCCCTGGAGGCCAAGGAAGAGTCTGAGCGGCAGAACAAGCAGCTGCGGGCAGACATGGAGGACCTGATGAGCTCCAAGGACGACGTGGGCAAGAACGTGAGTGTCCCGGGGACCGGTGCCTTCGGGGCAGGCAGGCGACTCTGGGGAGGCCCAGCCCTACGGCGAAGCGGACCGGGAGTGTCTTGGCCTGTATGTAATTAGGGGGTTAAAGACTCCCAGGATAAGCCATCAGGTTTTCTGCAGTCTGTTCTCGGTTACCTGTGCCAAAGCCAGGCGGGGAGTTCTTGTCGCTTTCACAGGCCCTCCCCGCCCTAAGCTGCATCCTGACAGGGGTCCTTTAAATGAAGGGTTTCTCTGTTCCTGAGCCTCAGGTGGTTATCACACGCAAGTACCTGAAGTCCCCTCAGATTGGGGGTAGTGGGATCTGTCTCCTGCACCGAGTGGGGAAGCTGGAGAGGAGCCACAAGAGGTGGGACCCTCTTGTCTTCCCACTGCACACGCCTCCCCCAAGAGCTGCTGGGATTTTTATTTACCCTACCCCCCTCCCCTAGTGTACGAGGTGTTGAGGATAGTGATGGGGACCCAGGCCTGGGGATCAGAACAGGTTCGGGGCTTGACTCTCCCCCAAGATCCCATTTAACCTGCCTAAGCCTTCGTTTCCTCTTCTGTCAAATGGACGTGATACTTGCCTGTTTCATGAAGCTGCTGCGGCTGTGCTCTGAAAGGCATAAAGTCCTCTCTAAAGATAAAAGCTCATTTTCCTGGGACACGGACTCTCTGGCCACATCATAAGGGAGGAAGGACTGTCCTACCTTCCTGCTGAGTCTCCTACAGCCTGGGGACCGGCCCCGTGGACAAGAAGAGGCCTGCTAGAGTAGAAATGGCCAGGATTACGTAGTAAAACGTAGAAAGAGAATTCCACGACTGATTCCATTTTCTTGTTCCATATTAGTTTTCTTTAGAACAATCGACAGTCCCACATTCATTCCACAAGCGTTCCTTTGTGCCTGTGAAGTGCCAGACACTAAGAGACACAGGCCCTCCTCACGTTGTAAGGCTTCTCCTGCCCGCGTGAGAACTGACATGGCAGTGAACCCCAAAGGGACACATAATAATAGCACCTGCGCACGCCTAAGGATTGTCTCCAGGATCAGAGGGGACGTGAAGGGGGAGCACCCAGCACAGCGCTTGGCACCGAGAACTTAGTAAACGTGTGTGGTGGCGATCTTTGCACAGAGAAAGGTCAAACCTCTTTTTCACTGCACCCTGCTTTGCGGGCCTCACACACCTAGTACGTAAGTCTCCACATGTGCATTTTCAATACAAATGACCTCTTCCACAGCAGGAGGGACGTACTATGTTAGACACAGTGGCCAGTCAACAGGCGACTCCCCTGACACCATGCTCTTTTTATTGTTCATGGCTTTTAAAGATCTCTCGGCTTCAAGGTCATGGGAGAGTAATTGATCGACTCTAGAGCACATGTGAATAAAGAAATCAGGCCTGTCATTCAGATGGCGCGTTCTGAAATGAGGACTGGTGTAGCTGCAGTGGGAGCGGAGGATGCATATGGGGGTGGGGTGCCTATAAACAGAACTGCTGTCCTTGCTTGTCCCTCCACCAAGGGTCATCCCCTCCCTGTGCTTCCTGTGGTCCAGGTTCATGAACTTGAAAAATCCAAACGGGCCCTAGAGCAGCAGGTGGAGGAAATGAGGACCCAGCTGGAAGAGCTGGAAGATGAGCTTCAGGCTACAGAAGACGCCAAGCTTCGCCTGGAGGTCAACATGCAGGCCATGAAGGCCCAGTTCGAGAGGGACTTGCAGACCAGAGATGAGCAGAACGAGGAAAAGAAGCGGCTACTCATTAAACAGGTAGGTCTGGAAGAGTGGCCCCCCCGGACCAGGAACTGGTTTGTTCTCAAAGCCCAGTTTGGGGTCAATATTTTATTCATTCACATTGGAACATATCAGCTGGAGGAAATGTATTTGGTCATTTGATAATTTTTTTTTTGATAATTTTATTCTTTAAAATGTAATACAACTGGTTTTGATTTCCTATTTCTCAGATAATATCACTGCTACTTACAAGCCAGGATATCCATTGAAAAGCCCTTAGTGGAATCTCCAGGGACATATAGTCAGGTTCAAGTTCTGTGAGTCTCATGAGTATCGATAAAGGGAAGAATCAATATGTACCTGACAAGGTGATTCAGAGTATTCCGAAGGTCAGATCACACGTCCTCATTAAGCCACTCTTTAAAGGTATATAAATACCTCTAGGTATTTACATTTTTTTTAATTTTAAGAAGTTGCTTGGGCACTTATGATTTATATACTTTCCTGAGTGCATGTTAAACTTCTAATTTAAAAGTTTACTTTAAAAATTAATTGTGGATATTTTCTCAGTCCCTTGGAGTTGATGGTATCAAGTCTTGGATCTGAGATATTTTTAATTTTGCTTTGTTATTTGCAGTCCACTAATACTTATTAGTCATTTATTGCTAGATAACAAATTACCTCAAACTTAGTGACTTAAAACAACACGCACTAACTGAGTTTCTGTGGGTCAGGAATTCAGAATGGACTTAGCAGGGTGTGTCACCTGAAGGCCCGACGGGGGCTGGAGGGTCTGCATCCTGGCTGGCTTGCCCATGGGGTGCTGGCCCGAGAACGCTGCTCTGGGCACGTGGGTCAGTCTCGTTGCATCACCGAGACCATGAGCTCTGCCTCCTTACGTGCCTTTGCTGTGGTCGGTGGAAATGGTTTGTACCAGTGGTGGTGGTTAAAGATCTCTCTGTACAAATTAACTGCTAATAACAGTAATAACTGCCCAGTGGCAGGCAGCACCTCTCCAGAGTGACCCGAGCCCTCACGTGCCGGTTCTCTGTGTGGGCACCTGGGTCTGACCAGACGTAACCCGATGCGGTCCATTAGGTGCGGGAGCTGGAGGCTGAGCTGGAGGATGAGCGGAAACAGCGGGCCCTTGCTGTGGCTTCAAAGAAGAAAATGGAAATAGACCTGAAGGACCTGGAAGCTCAAATCGAGGCTGCAAACAAAGCTAGGGATGAAGTGATCAAGCAGCTCCGCAAACTTCAGGTAAGTGCGGCCAGCCGTCAGTCTTTGGTGGTGGTAGGTGTTATCTGGCCCTACTTAGATCAAGTGCAACATGGCCCGTGAAGCTGGGGAGAAGGGCTCCCGGCAGCACCCAGCCTGCCATCTTGCCCACAGGCTCAGGGTTGCCAGGTGACCCCTGCAGAGAGCACAGTGCAGCCACCAGCCTCGGCTGTGGGCTGGGGTCACGGGCCATAAAGATGGCACGTGTGTAGCTCCAGTGTCTACAGTGGGCCAGTGCTTGCCCCACTTGGACTGATCGGGGTGGAGTCACCAGCAGGGCGGCAACCACCAGGGACAAGCTTTTGGGGCTCTGAACAGCCTCTGATGTTCAACTAAACATGCAGCCACTGAGCCACCAAGAGGAGAGTGGTGTCGACTTCCCTCCGCTAGCGCCGTGAGCTTTAGTGAGCCTTTCCATCTCATTGAATCATCACTTTTGCTACCCAGATGGTGTGCCGGTTTTCACTATCACAGTGACAAAAAGTGATTTCTATAGTAACTCACAGTATTGGCAGGATGTGATGGGCCCTTTCATATAAGTAGGCACAACTTCCCTGGAGGGAAGTTTGTTAGGACAGAAGCTTTAGAAAGTTTCCATTCCTTTTGACCTTGGTGATTCTGCATCTTGAGAATTTATTCTAACAAAATATAAATATGAGGAGAAGTACTTACATACAAAGATCATAGCTGAAGTGTTATTTATGATGGGAAATAACCTAAATGTAGGTGGACTGCCAGCCATTCAAATGATGGGGATATGTATGCAGTGACACAGGAAGATACGGTGTAGGGAGGGCAGTTTAGTTTGTAACTCAGCACACATGTGTGTAAACTTTTCTATATATAGACAGGCAGATATACACATTTAGAAAAAAAGTTTAGAAGGAAACGTCATCTCTGGATAATAGATTTATGAGTAGCTTACTTGCTTCCTTACACTTTTTTCAAAAGCTAAATACAAAGGTTTTTATTTTGACCAGTTAATTACAAAGAATATAAATTACATTACTATGACTTTAACAGCTTTATGGAGATATAATTCACACAACATTCAATTTACCCATTTAGAGTGTTTTGCTGTTTTTTAGAATATTCATAGGGGCTGTGCAAGCATCACCCACTGTCTCATTTTGGACATTTTGGTTCCCTCTAAAAGAGACCCTGTGCCCATTCGCTGTGACTCCACACTATCTCTGCCACACCCAGCACTGACCAAACACTAATCTACTTTCCGTCTCTCTAGATTTGCCTATGCTGGACATGTCATACAGATGGAATCCTACAATATGTGGCTTTTTGTGCCCAGCTTCTTTCACTTAGCATGTTTTCAAGGTTCACCATGTTGTAGCATAAATAAGTACTTCATTCCTTTTTATTACCAAATAATATTCCATTGTTTGGACATACCATATTCTTTTTATTAATCCATTCATTAGTTGGCGTTTGAGTTATTTTGACTCTTTAGCTACTGTGAATACTGCTGCTATGAACGTTCACATATATTTGTACGGATGTGTGTTTTCAATTTTCTTGGGTATATACCTAGGAATGGAATTGCTAGGTTATACGGTAATTCTGTTTAACTTTGAGGAACTGCCCGGTCTTTCCACAGCGACATTTTACATTCCTACCAGCTATGTATGAGGATTCCAGTTTCTCTACATCCTCAACAACACTTGCTATATTGTCCATCTTTTAATTATAGCCATCCCAGTGCGTATGAAGTGGTATCTCATTGTGGTTTTTTTTTTTAACATAAATTTATTTATTTTTGGCTGTGTTGGGTCCTTGTTGCAGCACACGGGCTTTCTCTAGTTGTGGCGAGCGGGGGCTACTCTTCGTTGTGGTGCGCGGGCTTCTCATTGCGGTGCCTTCTCTGTTGTGGAGCAGGGCTCTAGGCACGTGGGCTTCAGTAGTTGTGGCACACGGGCTTAGTTGCTCCGCAGCACGTGGGGTCTTCCCGGACCACGGCTCGAACCCGTGTCCCCTGCAGTGGTAGGCAGATTCTTAACCGCTGCGCCACCAGCAAAGTCCCTCATTGTGGTTTTGATTTGCATTTCCCTAATGACAAATGATGTTGAAAAGCTTTACATGTGCTTATTGGCCAATATCATATGTGGGAAAAAATGTCTCAGTCCTCTGCTAAGCTTTTGAGTTGTCTTCAGTAATTGAGTTGTAACATTTCTGTATACATTCTGGATGTTTCGTAGGAGATATAGAGTTTCCAAATATTTTCTTTAATTGTCTAGATTATCTGTTCACTCCCTCAATGGTATTGTTTACAGCACAAAAGTTTTTCATTTTGATGGAGTCCAATTTATCTTTTCTTTTGTTTCTTCTGTTTTTGTTATGTCTGTGAAACCTCTGCCTTATCCAAAGTCCTGAAGATTTAGTCCTGTGTTTTCTCCTAAGAGTTTTATATTTTTAGCTCTTTTTCGAAACCCCTTTTGAGTTAATTTTTGTTATATGGTTTCATATATGAACCCAGTTTCATTCTTTCGGATATGGATATCCAGTTGTCCCAGCACCACTTGTTAAAAAGACTAGTCTTTCCCCTCTTGAATTGTCTTGGCACTCTTGTCAAAAATCAGCTGACCATAGACTTGTGTTTATTTCTGGACTCTCAGTCGTATTCCACTGATCTCTGTGTCTGTCCTTCCACCAGTACCACACAGTCTTGATTACTATAGCTCTGCAGGTTTTGTGGTTGGAAAGTGTGACTTCTCCAACTTTGTTCTTCTTTTTCATGACTGTATTCTGGGTTCCTTGCAATTCCATTTAGGATCAGCTTGTCAATTTCTGCCTCCCCCTACCAACCCCCAAAGCCCCCCACTTGGATTCTTATATTGTGTTGACTTGGAAGATCAACTTGGAGAGTACTGCCATCTTAACAGTACATGGCTGTCATGCCACTCATTTCGCTATTCTTTAATTTTTTTTCAACGATGCTTTATTTTATAGTTTCTGATGTACAAGTCATACTTTAGCTAAATCTTATCCTTTTTGATGCTAAGTGTAATTGCTTTGTTAATATTTAGAATGTTTATAGTTAGTATATAGAAATATAATTGATTTTTGTACAGTTGTCCTTTGGTATCCAAGGGGGATTGGTTCCAGGACCCCCCTACTCCATGGATACCAAAATCCTCAGATGCTCAAGTCCCTGATGTAAAATGCTGTATTGGGACTTCCTGGCATCCACGCTTCCACTGCAGGGGGCACAGGTTCGATCCCTGGTCTCTCCTTCCCTTCCTAAGTACCCTGCTAAAATGGTGTATTATTTGCATATAACCTATGCATATCCTCTCGTATACTTTAAATCGTCTCTACATTACTTATAATACTACCTAATACAAGCTGAACGATATATAAATAGCTGCGCATGTGGCAAATTCAAGTTTTGCTTTTAGGAGCTTTCTGAGAATTTGTTTCCCCTGAATATTTTTGATCCACTTCTGGTTGAATCCACGTATGTGGAACTCACAGATATGAAAAGCTGACTATGTATCGATCCTGTATGCTGCAGCCTCACTGAACTCGTTTATTAGTTCTAATCGTTTCTCAGTGGATTCCTTAAGATTTTCAATATGTAAGGTTATATCGTCTGCAAACTGAGCTAGTTTTACTTCTTTTCCAATCGGAATGTCTTTTCTTTGTCTTGGCCTAACTGCTTTGACTAGAATCTCCATTACAGTGCCACACAGAAGGGGCGAGGTCAGGCACCCCTGTCTCATTGCTTATCTTAGAGGAAGGCATTCAGTCTTTGACTATTAGCTGTTGGTTGTTCACTGATGCCCTTTATCAGAGTTTCCTTCAGTTTACTGAGTGTTTTTATATTGAAAAGGTGTTAGGTTTTGTCAGATGCTGCTTCTGCATTTACTGAGATGATCATATAGTTACGTTAATTCATTTTTTGGATATCAAATCAACATTGCATTCCTCAGATAAATCCCACTTGGATGGTGGGGTATAATGGTATATAAATATACACAATGTATAATTCTTTTAATATGTTGATGGATTCAATTGGTTACTATTTTGTTGAGGATTTTTACATCTGTATTCATAAGGGATATTGGCCTGAATGTTTTCCTGTCTTATTTCTGTCACTTCCACATACTTTTATATTTACAATAAATGCATATATATTATAATCTGGAGAAAAATATCATGTTTAAAAACTAAGAATGGACACTACCCCAAAACTTTCTTCCTATTTAATCTTAGGCTCAGATGAAGGACTACCAACGTGAATTAGAAGAAGCTCGTGCATCCCGGGATGAGATTTTTGCTCAGTCCAAAGAGAGTGAAAAGAAACTCAAGAGTCTGGAAGCAGAAATCCTTCAACTGCAGGAGGTTTGTCTACTTATTCATCCATTTGTTCAAAAAAATATATCTGCCCTTGAAATTTCTCTAAGACCAGATAAATATATTTTAGTATCTTTGTAGCCTAGTGTAATTTCACTATCCATGTTTAATATGGTACTGGACCATCTTACTGCTTCAGTTAGGCAAACAAAGTGGTCATACTTTGACACTGTTCTACCTGGCTAACGTCACAGACGTTGATGGGTAATTAATTTCTCAAGTCTGACTGCAATTTGAGGCACACTTAGTGCCTCGAGCAAGGTGGCCGCAGCTACAGGCACTGTCGGATTTCACACTTGAGGAAACTGTTAACAGCCAGAGCTTCCATCACGGTCTGAACTTATTCAGGAACTTGCCTCATCTGAGCGAGCCCGCCGACACGCCGAGCAGGAGAGAGATGAGCTGGCGGATGAGATCGCCAACAGCGCCTCTGGCAAGTGAGTCTCCTGGCAACAGGTGGGAAGGGACGGGCATCTCACAATCGGTGGTGAGGCGCCCCCCGCCCCCGTCTTCATGGGCACTGGGCCCATTCCCCTGGGGCACGCCCATGGCACTGAGACAGCCATGGGGGTCGTCTGGCATCTAGGAGTCAGTAGTTGGTTTGCTCATCTGTTCAGTCTGGAAAGATGAGCACGAGAGGCTGAGCCTCCGGGCTGCCTGCCTCGGCCCCTGGCTGGCTGCACAACCCCGGCAGGTCACACCTCCCTGTGCCAGTCATGCCCACATAGGTGTGCAGGAAAGACATTCAGAACCAGCCTGGTTTCCATAGGGTGCACAGCCTTGCAATGCAAGTCTTCGCTTTCAGATTCACTAGGTTCGACAAGCACATTCCTTAGACTTACCTTACCCTGGATGCATTTTTCATTAAAAGCCCCCCCCTTTTTTTTTTTTCCAATTAAGAGGTTGCTTTCTCCATTCAATTACTGTACTGAGTATTCATCGTGGTCATTTTCTAGCACGCCATCATTTGGACCTGGCATTTGATCTCGGTGCACTAGAAAAGCTAGGGAATGCCAGGATGTTTTTGCACTTTTAAAGCTGACACTGGCTGCCGAGAAGAGCTGGAGAAGGCAGCAGGGCGGTCAGCTGGAAGGCTACACACCGGTCCAGACGAGAGATGATGGGGCCTGGCCTGGGTGGTAGGCCTGGGGATGGAAAGTGGGTGGTGTGTTTGGAAGCGTAACCAGCTAGGCATGGCGGATTGGGGTGGGAACAGAGGAAAGAGAAAAGTCAACAATGCTGCTCAGCTTCCAGCAGCAGGGTGGGTGGAGGCGCCCTCTGGGAGTTTCCCGTGCCGTGGAGACCGGTTCTGAGCTGTTGCCTCCTCGCCTGGCAGGTCTGCGCTGCTGGATGAGAAACGGCGTCTGGAGGCACGGATAGCGCAGCTGGAGGAGGAGCTTGAAGAGGAGCAGAGCAACATGGAGTTGCTCAATGACCGCTTCCGCAAGACCACGCTGCAGGTGGGCACGCAGCGGCCGCCCCAGGGAGGGCCGCGCCGTCCCCGCACGACTGACCCATCTCCTCTCCAGGTGGACACGCTGAACGCAGAGCTGGCGGCCGAGCGCAGCGCCGCCCAGAAGAGCGACAATGCGCGCCAGCAGCTGGAGCGGCAGAACAAGGAGCTGAAGGCCAAGCTGCAGGAGCTGGAGGGTGCTGTCAAGTCCAAGTTCAAGGCCACCATCTCGGCCCTGGAAGCCAAGATTGGGCAGTTGGAGGAGCAGCTTGAGCAGGAGGCCAAGTAAGAGGTTTCTGCAGCTGTAAACCAAAGAAAGGTATTTACAGTGTGTCTGCCACAGACCAGGTCCAGGTTTAGCCTGTGAGTCAGAGATGACACAGACGTGCCCCTTGTCCCATGGGAGCTCCCTTGGCAGGGGAAGAATGACAAGAACACGTGTAACCAGAGAGGTGGTGGTGTGAGCCCTCAGGGTACGCTGGGCTCACCTGTCAGCTCTTCCCAGACTTAGCTGAGGGCTCATCGCACTGTGCCCCGTGACTTCCTGGTTCCATAGTTTACATCTCTACCCAAAGTCGACTGCCCGAGTTGGTGGCATCACGTGAAATGCTACAATTTGTTGGCAGAGAAGAAATGCAGTATGACAAAAATACAAGCTTTTTTGCTCCCTGAGGAAGGGACTGCTCGACAGCTTCCGTTCTGTTGTCGTAAACCGCTCTGAAGTTTATGAGCTGCACGACACAGCCTTTGGCAGGCATTTGCAAATCTATGAGGATAGAAATCACAGACTGCCAGAGCTAGAGCAGCCCTTCAGCTCACCCTCCTGTCGGGGAGCTTGGGGCCCAGAAATGCAGGGTCTGTGCTCAGAGCCTGACATCCTCTGCAACCGGCAACCCAGACTTGCCCCTGCACTCAACTCTAACAGTTAAGGGTTTGTTTGCTGTTGGTTGTAATTAACATGACTCGCCCTTTCAGCTGACTCCATCACTATTCTTTTTGCATAACATTTGTGGAGGAACAAAAGAACTTTTTCTGTTTTCAGTGGAGTCCTACAAATAAGCTACCTCTGCTTCATGTGGGACAGTGGAGGCCTGTCTAGAAACATGGTGCTTTGACTCCTACGTGAAGCGTGGAGGGATGGGGGCGTTGTTTCAGTGTCAGCTGCTCTAGCATCTTCGTACGTAGTCAGTAAATTTTAAATTGAAACCATCGCCTAATAAATCGAGTCTTTGTTTTGTTTTCCAGGCTGAAAAGTTAGGGGATTAGAGTAACCAACTAAGGTTTTTGTCTTCAAAAACTCTACACTCAAATACGTGACAGGTAGCTTGTATGTAACATTTGATCTTTGGTAGATCATTAAACAAAGTGATTAACATGTGTGTGAAGGAATAATGCAGTTTTTCTACCTGTCAAGCATTAGAATACATTAAAGGTAATCCACAGTTTGACCAGAAGGGAAACGTTTCTGGGCCATATTGATCACGATGATACAGAGGTCCCGGAAAGCACTCTAACAAATGCCATCTTCCAGAGAAAAGGGCTTAAAAAAAATATTCATTTCCAGAATTGGGAAAACTAACGTGTTGATCATTTTCATTTTCATAGGGAAAGAGCAGCTGCCAACAAACTAGTCCGTCGCACCGAGAAGAAGCTGAAGGAAATCTTCATGCAGGTCGAGGATGAACGCCGCCACGCCGATCAGTATAAAGAACAGGTAAGGGCAGAAGGCAGGTAGGAGGAACACGTCTTCCACTCTAAATGCTGTAGCAAGGAGACGGATGCAAAGCCAGCCGTGTTACCATTTGACCAGGTGAATGAGGAAGAGCTATTTGCAACTCTTAATTCTGACGTTTCAACAAACATGTGCTGTTCCTTGTTCCTGCCACTCACTCCCGGGTGCTGGGGATACTGAGGTGATTAGGACCTGGCCCTGCCCCGTGAGTCCCCCCAAGTGCCCCAGAGTGGGCGAGAGCACGTCAGGAAGGCTTGAAGTGTAAGGCCTGGACTGACCTTACAGTTATGTTTCCTCCACTAGAATGGACGCTACATGAGTGCAGAGATTTCTGCCTGTTTCACCCAGTCATCTCTTGAATGCCTAGAATAGTTCTGGGCATAGCTGGTAGTCACTGAAGGTTGGCTGGATGAAGGGGTGGATACACTGTTGAATGAAAAGGGAAGAGAAAGCAAATGTACGGCATGTGGAACCTGAGTGGTCCTCCTTGTCTGCGTCCAGGCATCTGTTTTCTCAGTGCCAAGGGCATGTGCTGATAGGGCTTTGGACTGTGGTCAGGTCTGCACTGGCTAAAACCTGGGTGGGGGCTGTGTTCTCCTCTGGCTCTCGGTCCTCTCTGAGACCTGCCGCCGTGGCTGGAGCTGAGGATCCACTGCCTCTGGCCCAGATCCTCCTCTCCTCCTCCCCTGCTCCAGTCAGGCACCCAGCCTGGCCTTCCCTTCTCACCCCCACGCTCAGGGCCTAGCAACACCGAGGGCAGTTCTGGGTGGGTGTGAGCTGGACCCGCAGGGCACTGGCCAGTCTCTGTGGTCCAGGAGTGAGGGATCCAGTGGGCAGGCTGAGTTCTCCTGTCAGGTCTTCCAGAGTGGCTTTGTACTTGAATCAAACAGAACGTCAACACACCTGTGTTGAACATAGGTGTAAAATGAATGGAGCATCTCCTGGGGTTGGAGACTGTCCACACTGTTGGCTCTTCTGCGTCTTGCGGGACTAGCCCTTCCCTTTCACAGTCCCATAGGGCACTCGTGTGAAGATACTAAACTGTCATTTTTCTGCAGAAAACTCAGGGATGAAAAGCGGGTGTTTTTTTTTTTTTAAGTGTCCTTTAGCATGATTTGCTGCATAGACATGGTTTTGCTGAGAATAGCAGGCTGGTCAAAAGGCCTTGGGCCAGGCCCCAGTCTTGTGTATCAGTGCACTCGCACGTATATATGCCTGCCGTGTGTGTGGGTACACTCGTGTGTGCACTCGCGTGGCTGGCAGGGCAGAGGCCTATGCTGACACACTCAGGATGCAGCGATGCCGAGTTTGGATTCACCGGTTTGGTGTGACTTGGTTCGTGTAACTTCCCCGAGATGGAGAAGGCCAACGCCAGGATGAAGCAGCTCAAACGGCAGCTGGAGGAAGCAGAGGAAGAAGCCACACGTGCCAACGCGTCTCGGCGCAAACTCCAGCGGGAACTGGATGACGCCACCGAGGCCAACGAGGGCCTGAGCCGCGAGGTCAGCACGCTGAAGAACCGGCTGAGGTGAGTGCCCCGGGCCTCCGTGAGGTCACACCCAGAGCCTGCAAACAGCTGCGTCCATGGGCTCCGGGTGCAGTGGTTTCTCAGGCTCCTGTCCAGCTCGTCGTTCTTGCCTGTTTACCTGTTCCGGATCCCTGACCGTCAGTAGTCCTTGAGGATGGAGGAGCAACAGGCCCACTCATTTGCTCCGCGTTTGCTAGTGGGCTGTGCGAATACATGGCTCGAGGCTTGGGAGCCAGCCCAGGTGTCTGTCCGCGTCCCGGGTGAGGGCAGAACACGGGGAGCCAAGGCTACACCTTCTCCCCCAGAAGGACAGCTTAGCACAGGTGTTGGCAAACCGTGGCCTATGGGCCAGATCCTGTCTGCGCCCTGCTCTCCTGTACAGCCAGGGAGCTAAGAATGGTATTTACGTTTATAAAGGCTGTAAAAAGACAAATAAGAGTGTTCAACAGAGACCTTAGGTGGCCCACAAAGCCTAAATAGGCATTTACTCTCCACCCTTTGGGGAGAGGCTGGCCCATGGTGAGCAGGTGACGCTTTCCTCAGTGTGTCCATCACAGAGCAGGGGGCTGAGTCCAGCCACCCCCAGGGCTCCGGGGCCCTCCCAGGATGATGTTCCGCAGGCGGGTGTGGGAGAGGTGGAAAAGCACGGAGCTGTTCCTGATCTGCCCACCACCCCAGCTGGTGCGTCTTGAGGAAGGGCTGAAGTTGAGTTGTCAGGTGGTTGAACGACTTGCCAGCCACGAGCTGTTGCGGTCGTGCCCACACACTTTCTCTGCTCTCCAGGCGAGGAGGCCCGATCAGCTTCTCTGCCAGCCGATCTGGCCGGCGCCAGCTGCACATCGAGGGCGCTTCCCTGGAGCTGTCGGATGACGACACAGAAAGTAAGACCAGTGACGTCAATGAGACGCAGCCGCCCCAGTCTGAGTAGATCCGAGGAAGCCGGGGGAGGCGATACCGAGGGACACGCAGGAAAGTCACCCAGCGCCCCGGCCTTGGGGCCCCCTGCAGATCTGGGGGACTGGCGAACCGCACGACTCCTGAGAGATCGACTGTGTCTTAAGGACTTGCAGCCTACACAACTGTCTCCTGCTTCAGATTTAGGTACAATTGCTCCCCTTTTTATATATATACACACAAAACCTACACATATTAAACAGATCGTCTCATGATTGCGTCTATTTTCCATATATCCATCGAGAGACCATTTTATAATACATGTTAAGACGAGAACCCTTTTTCAAACAAACTCTAGACCCCGTTGCCGGTCGCTGGGGCAGCCCCGGGGTTGCTGCCCAGTCGCTCTGCATGCTCTGTCGTACGGACAGCTACCTTAACCTTAGTTCTGTGTTCATGTGGCCCCTGCCTCCTCAGCCACGTCAAGTCTCTTAGAACGTTGTGGAACCTAAACTGCACTTGTAGCTCTCATCTCCTTCAAATAATGATCAACACTATTTCAGTGAGCAAACTGTGAAAGGGGCTTTGGAGAGATTACGAGGGGTGGGTTGGATGTGGGGAAGCGGCATCCGTGTGGGGTGGCCATGCCTACCTCCCTCGAGTCGTGGTGTGCTCCCATCTCTTCACGTGAACTGTCCTCGGCCCGGTCTGTGCATAGGAAGAACAGCGGCCACCACCCAACTGAGGCCCTGGGGGCAGCCATCACAGTGACTGCAGGAGGGCCTCCGGAGGCCCCGGCATCCCCAGTGTGCTCCTCACTTCTGGAGCGAGCAGCTGCAGGCCCCGGAGCAGAAGCTCGGGGGATACCCTCCCTCGCCAGCCAGGCTCTCATGCTGACCTTGCAAATTCAGCCGCTGCTTTGAGCCCAAAATGGGAATATTGGTTTTGTGTCCGATACTTGTTCCAAGTTTGTTGATGAGGTTGACAGAACCTGCCTGAATGTTGACATGCCAGTGGATGTGGCTCCTTTTTGATTTCTCCTTTCCCCTCCCCCTTGGGACAGTGTTACAGCGAACATTTAGCATTCTGTTTTTGGTTGACAGTTAATCAAACTGACATTACAGAAAGTGCCTTAGACACTACAGTACTAAGACAATGTTAAATATATTATTTGCCTCTGTAACAATCTAATGTATTAAGTTTTGACTGTGCTTCATATATCATGTACCTCTCTAGTCAAAGTGGTATTATAAACATTCAGTGACAATGAATCAGTGTTAATTATAAATCCTTGATCCTCTGCAACATGCTTGAAAACACAAACCTTTTGGGTTAAAAGCTTTAACATCTGTTAGGAAGAATTTGTCATGTGGGTTTGGAATCTTTGATTTTCCCCCTTTATGAATTGTACTGGCTGTTGACCACCAGACACCTGACTGCAAATATCTTTTCTTGTATTCCCATATTTCTAGACAATGATTTTTGTAAGACAATAAATTTATTCATTATAGATATTTACGCCTGCTCTATTTACTTGGAGGAAAAAGCACCCGTTGGGAATAAACAGACCTCAATAAACAAGAATAATCATGTGAATGTGAAATCTGTTTTCTCACCTTCTGTTCTCGATTTCCCACCTGTGGTCTGATCGGAGGTTGGAAGCTACAGAGAGTTTAAATGCTGACAGCCAGGCTGCTTTTATCTGAGGGCACTGCACTCGCAGAAACTGTCGGATGACAGGCTAAGTCTGGGCAGTCGTGGTGACAGATCCTGTTCTCACCGATGGCCTCCGTGTGTAGCTGCATCAGGAAGGAAAGGGCTGCTGGAGCTGGAGCGCCAACTGTTAATGGAGAAGGGAGCAATGCAGGGCTGCAGGATGAAGCCTTGAGGAGGGTTTCCAGTCACCAACCAATGAAGCTCATTACTGGATTAAGAGGTCCAAGATGTTTCAGACTACATTTTCAGGCAGGATGCACATTAAAAATGCTTTTGGGAGGATTCAGTGACGAGATCCAAGGGCAGCTATGAGCCCGTTAGGACAGGCTGGAGAGAAATACTAGAGGAACACAATCATGTAGAGAATGCTGGGGGGTTTTCCATGATATGCTCAGCTTAGGCTGGTTCTGCTGGTCTGAACTATATACCTAGGCTGCTCGGCAGTTGTGGGGATGTGAAAAATGGGCAAAAGTGTTCCCTTTCTCCTGTGTCACTACCATAGGAAAAAAAGGTGAGTTGCACTTACCATGTCTCAGGTGTGTTCTCACCCCTGCATTCAATATCTCAGTCCAGGGGTTTGTGGAATTCAGAGGCTTGTTTTTCTCAAAAAGAATCCTTCCCTGCTGGCTGGTTTAACTGGTGTTAATGTCACACTGTTTCCCAACTACTCAGCCTATCAGGAGAAACATATAATCTACATGAACAGATTCCAATCCCTGGGAGCCGGGCTCTGAGTGTCAAAGACAAAGCAATAGGCCAGCTCCCACCCCAAAGGTGTATGGTCCATCGTGAGGAAGGACTCAGGCAAGACGTGGGAAAGCCTTAGCCTTTTGTGGAAATGAAGTTCAGATGCGCTCTTGCTGGGGTTTTAACTCTGTCACGTACACTTTAAATGCTCTGTCTGCCCTTGCCACACCACAGTTGCCGCTCTTTTTAATGCAGACATTCTAGGAAATTCTTTTAAATTACTTTGGTACGGATAACACATCTGTGCCTAGCCTGACTGTCCTGGGCATTCTGATATCAGAAAGACTAGTGCCCTATCACATTTACTTCTGTCACCAATCTTCCCCATCCCTGGAAACCTCAATGAAGACGAAATGAGCTAGAAGACCGATATCTTACAACCGGTCCTCCCTATGGCTCTGGGTATCACTGACCCATGGCCCCTTCCTCCTGATGCCAACGTTGCTATGACAATAGACATGTCTGTCAAGACTGCGGAAGAAAAGAGCTCACAGTTGTCTGAGGCTAGGAACCACCACTTCCTGCCCCGCCCCTAAAAAAAAAAAAAAAAAAAAAAAGACACAAAAGGCCATAGGCGGGAATTTTTC